>NW_027526335.1:74409268-74469678 GCF_048455015.1 Haemaphysalis longicornis | reverse complement strand
CTGATAAATACGCTTTTAGTAATGGCCCACAGTACGTCACTCTTGCCCATATCACGTCACTGCATAGCGCGAAATTTAAAAATTTTGCAGTACTTCTTGCGTTTTTCGGGTTAAGAAGTTGTCTTTCGTGGCTGGCCCAGAGTGAGGTACCGAACGAAGCGATGTTATGCTTTGTTTTCATGGTCCCTAAAAGCCCTCACTTAATGCCAACACCCTTACCCATTGGAGGATTTAGAGGGGGTCTGGATGTCCTGACACCCCCCCCCCCCCCCCCCCCCCCGGCTCAATTTTTGAATTTATACTCGATGACCCCTCAATCGTAGAAATAGTCTAGTTGATTAGTTGATAGTTTTTTTTTTCTAAATTTTATATTTTTGGTTTTCCAAAATTTAGGTACCTAAAAGAGGCTACTATCCTCCTCCTCATCATCATCACTGATAGAAGCTGACCCCCTCCTCAGAAAAAAACCTGGATCCGCCCCTGGCCTTACCCTCACACCCAATGCGCAATTCTGCAAGACCGGTTTCGCAGGAGCTGTCTAGAGATACGAATGACCACACACAGTGAGCACAAACCCAGTTTTTCGACGTCAAGCCACCACGGAGAGCCCCTTCTATTTCACCCGCCCCACTAAAGGCCCTGAGGCTTCCCTTAAAAGGCTATTCCTCCTCCTCCTCGTAAAGGTAGGCCAAATTGCGCATTACGTGAGATGGCGTTCATGCACCCCAAGAGCTGCGTATGTTAGGCGCTGCCAGACGGCAAGGCGCGCCCTCTGGCTTCCTTGACATGACTAGGCACTCGACTGTAAGCAACCACGCGAGAGCTTGTCGTGCGTGCGTCACCAGATGAGTTGGTGGCAGTGGCTGCTCCTCTGGTCCGGCGGTAGCCAAACAGCGGGCGGCTCATCGATTGCGGCGGGCCAGTCCGGGTTGTGTGCGTCGAAGCCGAACATGCCAAGCGCCCGGTAGCCGAGGTAGAGGTAGGTTCGCGAGCCCGAACTCAGCAGCAGGTTGAGCAGATCGAAGAGCCCGTCGTGGAAAGACACGAGCGTGTTTACGCTCATCTTCGCGCCGTTGTGCTTGCTTAGTGCCTCGATCCAATCCCGGGGACTCAGCGCGCTGCTCAACGAGGGAACAGCCTCCAACCTCATCTGGATGTACCTGCGTGCGGCCATGCAAGAAGGCGGATTGATTAAGTGTGCATATGTGTGTGCTGTATTACAGTGCGCGTATTATCAAGGTGTAAACTGAGCGCTGAATGTCGTGTGAACTCAGTTGGGGACCTTCAAACTTCAATATATATTAGTGAATGCATTGAAAAGACAGCTTCCGCCGCCCTTTAATGAGTGCAAAGGGTCGCACTATAGGTTCGTGGTCAGAGACACTATCATTGTCTTTGCATCAGGATGATCGTTCTCTACTGTGTGCTCCTCCGAGTTCGAAGGAGGAGGGAACGTCATATATGCTGTTGTGGATCCGGGTTCGGGAGGCCATTTCGGTAGCGTGACTGGTGTCCGGAGACTGATCAGGAGACCGAGGCGCGCTGATGAAGGAAAAAAACTTCATACATTTACTTACCCGATTGGGCGCAAGTTTGGATGGTGGATAGAAGTTTGGAAGAACAAGCCATACGTGCGGCATGAGCTCACACGACCTCTCTAATGCGCAACAACAAGCCGCCAAAAAAAGCCCCTGAAGACACAATAGAGAGTTATAGCAGAGCGGAGAACCGGTACCGGTACGGTGCCCGGTAGGCGACCGGCGCTACTGCGCGTGCGCGGTGTTGAAAAACTGGTTGTGCGCATGCGCAGATGTACCGGGTACCGTACCGGGTACCGTACCGGCACCGGTTCTCCGCTCTGCTATAACTCTCTAATGAGAAGTATCGTTGGCCCCTCTCTCCCCCCTCGTGTTGGCCTTCTCTCCCCCCTCGAGAAACAAACTTGCTGGCTACACCCTTCCGCGCGTCGCGGTCATGCCGATAGCGCCCCCAGAATCTCCCCTTCGCCTTCAGTCGCCCCATCGGCAATTAGCTCAAGTCGCGCATATTGTGTACGCCTCTCCATACTCCTCTCACTCAGCCCGCACGTCGGCTGTCGTCGACTCCATGGGGCGCCTTGCCAACTCAGCTACCACCCCCTACCAACAACATAACAACAGCAGAAGAAATTGCAATCGCCTTGGTCGCCCACACCGATCCAGAGTACGTAACAATCCTGACAGACTCCCAGACCGCTTGCCGCCACTACCAAGCTGGACGAATCTCGGCCATTGACTTTCGCATTCTTGCCCAACGACCGACGCCAACTCCCGATATCCGCGACGTGTGGACACCGGGTCACACGGCTCTCCCTGGGAATGAGGCGGCCCACGCCTCTGCCCGTGCCCTCGTACCCCGGGCACCCTCGGAAGCTGACGACCGCAGTGCTTCTTCGCCCATACCCCCCTCCGCTATGCTGATATCCTACCCCATTTACGCCGACAACGCCAGCGCTTCTCTCCACCCCATCCGAACACTCCCATGACCGAAGAGTTCACCTTACGGCGGCTGTAAACCAACACCTTTCTCCATGGCACACGCCTTCATGCAATTTATCCTGCACAGTATACACTGCCCATCCCCATGCACCCTATACCACATGCTGTGGGAGTGCCACCTAACCCCAACTCTCCCCCTTCCCAACCCAACCCCTGAGCAGTGGGAGGGCCAGCTGGCTTGAGCTTGAGCTGTTTAGGCAGCTTTATAATAAGGGAAGCCGACTTTGGGGGTCCCAAGAAGTTAGGGGAACCGTGGCTCTAGGGGAGCCCAAACGCAACGCGCTCGCACGCGGCGAGTTCTAGAAAAGGGGCGTCCATACCAGCCCACAACCGGCTTGCGTTGCTCGGGTTGGCTCGGATGTTGGGAACTTTAGGCTTAGCATCGTGGCGAATATTTGACCGCCGCTATCTGTACAGCTGCGAATGACCATCCACAACACAACTTTTCGCCGCAATATCATTATCTTTTTGGCACGTGGAACTTTATTTTGGCGATAATTCCCATTTGAGCGATCGGTGACCAAGACATCTGCCCTGGCCTGTATTGATTCTACCGCGCAGGTGGTGCCATCATTCGGCCGCTCGCCGCACCGCGCGCCGCGGTTCCGGGTCTGACCGTCGAACCTCCGCGGCCGGTCTGCGCAGGCTTTGCATCGCGGCAGATATCTGATCGCTGCTTTTAAAATCAGCGTTGATAACAATCCCTAGCAC
The DNA here is from genome assembly GCF_048455015.1 of Haemaphysalis longicornis. NCBI lineage: Eukaryota > Metazoa > Arthropoda > Arachnida > Ixodida > Ixodidae > Haemaphysalis > Haemaphysalis longicornis. The sequence continues at coordinate 74,466,430 of NW_027526335.1, read as the reverse complement.
AATTTTTCACCACACTAACAACTACTTTCTCGCATGTGGAACTTCTTTTCCGCGATCAGATTGATTGGAAGAGTGGCGACAAGCTGTTGCTACCGTGCACTGAAAAAAAAAAATCTGGGGGATAGAAACTTGATGAAGGGGCTGATTGCTGGGACGAACAATTATGATGAGGTGAAAATAAGTGAAAATATCTATTGAAGGTTGATGTAGAAGATCTATCTGTACAGATGAAGTCTCTGGAGGGGGGATGGGAACAACCCAGGAACCCAACTAGGTGTGAGACAATCGAGCCGTCGCAATTTTTTTGATAAACTAGACGTGTCCGCAAAAAAAAAAAAAATGGTGACAACAGCTGGTGACAAACGCCCACACCAAATAATTCATAATATGTTATGCATAACGGGAACAACAACGTGGTTTTAAAAGCTGATTTCATTGGATAGTCAAACTGTTCCTTTGTTTTATAAAAAAAAGTATTTCTAGAATGCATTATACCATCGTAAACACCGGCTGATGTGCGTGTGCCAAAAAAAAAAAAAGAGCGAATTAATCTAAATAAAAAATATCTGTAAAAGAACTTAATCAGTTAGCTGAATAACAGGAGTTTCTTCAACGAGGTTTCCTGAACGAGGTTCCATCACTATAAATATGCCACCAGTGGATTGTTTTTCATAACCCACGTTACGCTGAAATAAAGGTACAACGGCTGTTTCAGACAATCAAGCACGCGATAATTCGTTCGCCGAAAAGTATGAGCACGAATATGTCCGTGCACCGAAATGTCCGCACCGAAACGTCCTGCATCGAAATGTCCTAGACCCGTTTTGCCTGCTTTCTGTGGGGAGATGTTAAGATGCATACGTTTCATTTGGTAATCGAGATTAACTTTTGTAATTTTTGGCTATTATATTTATTGCCCTATTTAGTATCTTGGAATTTATTGCAACCATGTATATGGTCACCTACGTGATTATAACGATTAAATTAAGCATTTTTGTGCAAACGCAGGGCGGAACGCGCTTTCACGATGTTTATTCTCGTTTCCCAAGTTTTTTGCTTTTTTTTCGCCTTCGTTTTTGAGCGTGTAAGATGTCTCCCACAAAGCCCAGAATCCCAGCCCCTCAAGCGCGTGATTCATGTTTCACCGGATGCTGGGTGCTCCGCTCGTCGGCAGCGTACGTGTGAAAGGCGAATGGCGGCGTCGGCTGGAAGTCTTTGTTTTAGCTTACGTGAAGTTCATGTTTTTCTTAGCCGCCATGGTCACGGACATAAGATCCCTATTTTTGATTACGTAAGTTAACTTTCATAATTTTTTGCTGTATATTTGTGTTTTGGAGTTTTTTTTTTTTAGTTCCGTTCGACCAATTATCTCCGTTTACATTATTACTTCCATGAAGTGTGTTAATACCGCCGATCAAGCATTTTTGTGCAAAAAAAGTAAATGCAGGGCGTCACACGGTGGTTCGTTTTTTTATGATTTTAATCCTTATTTCAGTCGTTATTTCCAGGGCTTTTTATTTTCGTCTTCGTTTTTTGAGGGTAGATGTAAGAGCCACATCTTTCGTTTCTTTGGCTCACTATTATAATTTTTCTTCTTGGTTTTTCAAAATGCCCTTCGGCCAATAATTATCTTCACGTGTGCTATGATAAGAATTAAATTTGTTAACTCTGCCAGGTATGCATATTACTGCAAATGCAAAGGGTTGCACGGTTGATTAGTTTTCCCGATTTTTTTATTCACGTTTCACTCATTCTTTTCTTATAATTTCGTCTTCGTCTTTTTTTTTTTGTGGAAGCAGTGCAAGATTTTGCATTTTTGATTTTGTAGGTTGAGTTTTATATATGTATTAAGCTTTATAGTCGTAATTATCATTCATAATTATGCTTATATCTATAATGTTCTTGAATATGCTATGGCATGAAGTATGTATACCACAGTCGTGAGAGTGCAACGTTAGCTTTGTTATAATTAAATTTTATATTTGTTTGTTCTCGTAAGCCCTATATTTTGTATGCGTAGTATCCTACAAATGGCGTTTTTTGTTCTGTTTTAGTACAAGTCTTTGCCATAATGCACTATATGGGTATGTTTTTAAGCTTTATTCCTTTCATTTGTGCTTGCTTGCACCCAAGTATCTGATTCTTCTATCAGGGGAACTCTTCACAGGCCTTTCCAGAAAAAAAAAGGCGAGCCCATTCCACTGTTCTTGCCCGTTTTTTAACACGAAAGTGTTTTATTCCGGCATACAAATACTTGAGTGGCGTCACATCCGTCACGGAAGTGACGCCATGACACCGAAGCAAGCAGCCTGTAAAGGGTGCACTCCTGCACACAGTGTCTTCTTGCGGGGAAGCAACCTTTGGTACTCAAGAGTACGTTATACTTCGGGTTGTTCGTTTTCGGGGTTTATATATTAACACGAAAGTATTTTATGCCAAGATACACCAAGATGTCATTGACGTCATATCCGTCACGGAAATGACGCCAGTACACGTCTGCATGCCGAAGCGACCCGCCACCAGGACGTCGTCCTCAAGCACACCCACAAGACAGCCCCGGACCCGCAAATCATGCTCAGCTGCAGATTTCGCTGCACATTTCACTTTCGTGTTTTACCAATTCCGATGACAGAGGCATCAACCAAAATTTTGTTTTTCTCTTTCTCCCATCCCCTCACTCTCGAATCTACCCGCCCCCCTCTTACCCCTCTTACCCGCTCCACGACGCCGCCGATCCGGTGACCCTCGCGCCGTTTACGCGCCGCCACTGGAGGTGGGAACACCGGCGAGCTACAGGGACCAGGAAGACCAAAAAAAAAAAAAAAACAAAAAAAAACAAGACAGCACCAACTAGCCCCTACTGATGGCCTCTCAGCCCTAATTAGTGTCGATGTCCAAGCTTCGATACGTCGGGTCGGCAACCCGATCATATCAATGCGTAGACAGACAGCAGGTCCTTTAGAGTAATGGGCCAAGAAACCTGGACGGGTGCATGTGTACGTAGAAGGTACACCCGTCCGCTGCGTAGTGTCGGCAGTGCTTCTTGGAAATGTGTCTGAACACGAAATAAGTTCACGTCAGGTACAGGGTTGGTTCAAGTTCCTGCATGGGCCCCGAAGAAGTCACGGTCTGTTACTACAACGTCCACAGCCCCTCCTGCGACAGAAGCGCGGGCTACGCATAGTGAGCAGAAATGTTGCAGGCTCACCTTCCGTCCGACTTCGCGGTGACGCCATGGATGTCGTGCTCCAGCGCCACCACCTGGCGCGCTGCGTCGTCTGAGCCTCCGAACATGGCGAGCAGCTTGGTGGTGAACGCGACGTACCGCTGCGACTCGACCCCGACCGCCTCCCGCCGCACGGCCGCCGAGTCGACGAAGGTGCGCAGTTCGAGGCCGCTCTCGTTGGACACGTCCACGCGCAGTCGCGCCCAAGCTCCCACACGGTACTCGAAGTCCAGCTGCCGGAGCGAAATCGCGGTGGTCTTGACAAGTACCGGACACAAATGCGCGCGACCACGTGTGTCACGAGACAGGGAAGGCCTGACGTCCACATGCACTTCCGCCGTCGAAGAATAAAGGCGCAGTGACATCTGCGGAGTTTCTGGGTAATTCCAAAGCTCCGCAACGACTTTGCGTTCTGAAGGCGCCATGAAGACAAAATGCAATTTTGTTCAGTTTGAAAGAACTAGGTTTTGGTAACCCACTCGCTCCATTTTACCCACGGAAGACGTTTTAAGAGCGGAGCTGTTTAAGCTTCAGCTTGGTCTGGTGGCGTTACCAAAAAATACCACGAAAAAAAAAACTGCGCCGCCTGTAAAGGGTGCACCACCGCAGATAGGGTATTATAACAGTGAAGCCGGCTTTAGCGCCTGTTCGAGTGTGAACACGAGGGACGCCGAGTATGCGCACCTCTTACTATACCATTTTAAAGGTGATAGTCTTGCTTGGGCTACTAAAACGCAAAAATAAATTGGCGCGGCTTGCACTAGGAGTGCAACAAGGCTGGAGAAACAGCGGAGCTGGTGGTCGACCGGTCTAGCTTCCCCCCCCTAGGATCCGATTCCAATTGGAATCGTCTGACGCCCATCCCGAGTTTTCAGGCCTATTTTAGGAGTCAGACATCTAAGGATTAGAACGAAAACCTCGCTGTCCCCATTCTCACCCACTTTCCCATAACCCATTCCTTATTACCACCATCCGCATCCCTCATCCCTATCTTTCCTGCTACCGTCCCAGGGGAGATCAGGGGAGTCTCCCCGGGCCCGCTCTCCTGGCTGTGGTGTCGCTGTGTAGCATTTTTCCCTTTTATTTTCCACCTTTGGTGGGTATTTCCTTCTCTTCAAAACTCTAGTTGACTTCGGTCCAGTTTGTTTATTTTTAATTTGGCGTCACCCGTGATACGTATGTGGTATACGGGTTGGGCTTTTATTTTATATTATAGCCCTTTAGCTACATGTCAGTGTGGGAGACCGACCAAAACAGCCTTGAGAAATCCGGCTAATCTTGGCCTCACCCTCAACGCTTAACCTAGCCTAGCAAAAACCCCGCAAAACCTAACAAAACTTAGCAAAGCCTAGCAAAACCTTGCAAAACTTAGCAAAACCGGAATAAGCTAGTCTACCCCCAGCTCCGCTGTGTCTCCAGCCTTGCACCACTAATGCAAGCTGCGCCAATTTTTTACAACCGAGAAAAACGCAAGAATTATTCAAAACCTTTCAAACTTTCGCTGCAGTGACGTAATATCGACAGGAGTGACGCAATGTCCGCCAGCACAAAGAAGCGTAAGTTCTGTTCGATTCAGAAGAGGTGCACGGCAACGGTGCAGAGAAACGTCTGCTGTGGTGATGGTGCACTGCAGAGGCGTGGTTCCGCGGTGACCGTCAGCAGCGCCCCTGCGTGTTTACAATCGAGTGAGGCCTGCAGGCATAGCCATCTGCTAATCATCTTCGCCTATCGTCCTGCACAACTCGAAGTTTACGGCCATCTCGGTTGCTCCGAACGCATCAGCGACGACGTGAAGTCCGTCCGCGTATCTTCAAGTTCCACGCACAGTCGAACTCCGTTATAAAGAAGTAGTACCGGGACAGTAATTTAGTTCGTTATAACCGACATTCGTTGAAACGTAGGGCTAAAAATCGGTTAAAACCAGTCGGCCTTCATTCGGTCTTTAAAACCAACCAGTCTTAAGGAAAAATCCTTGATACAGAAACGCATTATTTTAATCTTCGAACCTACTGTAAACAAGGAAACCCTTATCTTTCTCCTTGTGGTATTGTAACCTCAATGAACCAGAACATGAAACGGGAAATTACAACCGAACGAAGTTCATTTGACAAAACAGGCCTGCGTTCCTATTTTTTCGAGGAAGGATGTGATCTTTGTTTGGTGGCTATTCACAGCACTGAGCAGGACCAGGATGAAGTTTTCCACAGTGTCCACGAGCGAAGGGGCCTTTTCTACTTCTGCAGTTTCGGACGACGGAGTTTTTCCAAGTAGCTCCTCAGCATACTGGTCAAAGATTTTTTCGTTAGTATATCCGATAGTGAGCGCGGCTCTCACAGTTTCACTTTCGTTATAAATGAGTAAGTGTCATTGAAATGAGGCATGACCAACCAAAGTTCGTATTTAGTTTGCTATGGCCGATAATTCGCTATAACAGAGTTCGCTATAACGAGGTTCAACTGTAGTACATTTTCATGCGGTCGCCTCAAGTGCCAGTATCCGCCTGCCAACCCGCAGCGCCGCAACTATGGCGCGCGCTACTCGCTGCACCTCCTCCGTAGCAGGTGCAGCAGTTCTCTGCACCGCGGCGGCACCACGGCTGCACCATGAGCAATCGAGGGACGCGGTGCACGGCACCGCTCCTGCAGCAGCGAATCGATAGCTCTGGCGTAGCGCACCGTGCACCGGTGCAGGCGTTGCAGGGAATCGCGTCTGAATCGAATGGAGCTATTTCACTGCACGTTACCAATCAAATGGCAGGATCCAACGGTAGTTGAGGCACCTCTGCAATCACCCAGTCTTGTTTCTTGGTGGTGAATTTGGTAGGTGGCCGCCAATCACACACACAAGAATCTGTGACGTCATAGCGAAGTCGTCGGAAAACTGCTGCGGAGTCACCACAGCTACATATCTGCGGAGTCGCCACTGTTACATGTTTTCTTCAATATTGGCGTCATTGTTATAGCGACAAAGCGGTGTTTTAAATGACCCAAACTTGTATTTTGTTTCCAGGGCCCCTTTAAGGGACACTGAAGTGAATCCTCGAAGCCTAATTTTTGACTGATATAAACTGCGACGGGTACATGCACGTTCAGGAGCATACCTTGACGATGAGTCGGATAAGCTCCTTGGCCGAGAGGCTGGGGACCGAGGTGGGCCAGCCGACGAGGCCGATGTTGTGCATCACGTGCAGGATGTCCATGGATCGCACTGAGCCCGTGCGCCGGTAGCGCAGGCAGTCGTCGCGAAGCTGGCCCAGGCCGCGAAACAGGGACGACGTCGACGACAGCGCCTGGTCCACGGCCGCATTCAATTCGCTCTCCTGTGTTCACGCGGCCCACAGTTCGCGACGAAGAGACTAGGCGAGCTGGCGTGATAAAGTGTACATGCATACATTGCTGTAGTCAGCACGAAATCATGGTTGACGTCAGCAGCATACAGGTGGGCTGCTTGCGCATTTTCCTCCCCTGACAACACAATTCTACAGCACCAGCGACTCACCCGACAAGCCTTTCCTCCTCCGCACAAATCTTTAACGAGAGAAGAAGCGACATTATGGCGTCAGCTACAAACAACCACCTTCCCGCACCTAGGAAGGCTCCACGCCATGTACCCTACAACTCATCCTTCAAACAAGTGCCCTTCTTGCACAACTCAGTATGCCTCCCTTTACCACGTTACGAGGGCCCGCTCCGAAATTCCAAACATTCCCCGAATAACCAAGTACCAACCCAACTCTTGAGCAGTGGAAAGCTGCGTTGCACAGCTCGGACAAGGAAGATCAGCGACAGCTGTTACGACGGGCCACGAGTGCAGCCAGAGCAACAGGGGCCCTGGAATAGGGGCACCTCGCCTCCTCAAGCAAACGACATCCTTTCCTAGACAGTGTAAAAAAAGTTATTCCTCCTCCTCCTCCTCCTCCTCCTCCTCTGAGAAAGAATGGATAATTTCGAAAGTGGCCGCAGATCTTTCACCAAAACTGCATCACGCAGTGAAAGTGAGCCATCGGAGTAAACTTTGTTACTTTGCAGTGCCTGTTAACCCTTTCATGCATACGGGCCTCATATGAGGACACATATTTGTCTTACTATAGAACTCATCCAGTTACTTGCATCGAGTTATTAGCCGCATGGTGTCCTCAAATGAGGACGTGTCAGAGTTCCTAACTTGTTTCGCAGATGGCGCTAGATGTCCATGTTTCTTGAATCGCCAGGTTCTGAGGGGGAGTAGGCTTACTTGAGGTCGTTCAATGTTCCCAAAAAACAAAAAAACAATTGCTGGACAGGCTATGGTGCTTGTCAACTACAAAAAATATGCGCCGCGCAAAGAACAATTCGTGAATATTATGGGCTTCTTTTGTTTAAGTTTTCTTCTTGGCGGTGGGCCATAGAGAAAGAAAAGAACAGATGTTCTCATGTGAGGACAATGTGCAAGAAACGTATAGGCTTACCTGCAGCGCCACCAAACCAAATAAAACTCGTAAAAAGCCAAAAGCGCTTGTTATTTCCCACGTTTTACGTGCATAGTTGAGTTGGCTTTTGCGCGGTTTATTGAATGTGAAAAAGTCTCCCGCTGGGAAAAGTCTGGGAAAAAACCACACATTTCGAAGATGTGTTCCAAGCGGAGACTTTTCAGGGAAGAAATTGATGCGCTTTTAGACCTCTCCTCTGATTCTGGTGACGATTCAGAGGCGGATAATTGGGAGCAGCTCCTCAACGATATTGCCACTTCGAGCAGCTCGGGAGACAAAGGTAAAGTAAGCCGAAGTGCTGGGGCTTCAAGGTATGGGTGAGAGCAGGAGTGTCTGGCTACATTTACCGTTTTCAGGTACACCAAAGCGCAACAGGTGGGCGATCCAATGTTTCAAGCGAAATTGGTATAGCCGGAGACGTTGTCATGAGGTTGTCCAAGGGACTTGAAAGGAAAAATTATAGACTTTATACTGATAACTTATGCACATCCATGGCCCTGGTCAGGAAACTGAGAGAGGATGGAATATTGTTTGTCGGTACATGCCGTGCATACCGTCTGCAAGGAGCGGATAAAAAGCTAAAGCCCTTGAAGGAGTTCAAAGCTGACGGAAGGGGAAGCACATCAATTTGCACCTCAGCAGGCAACATCACTGTGACAAGGTGGCTGGACAACTCGCTTGTTCACATTGTTTCCAGCTACGCCGGTCAGCAGCCTGAAGGCACTACGAAAAGGTACAACAGAAAATAGAGAAAAGTAATGGATGTCACCCGGCCGTACTCCGTGGAACTTTAGAACAAACACATGGGAGGTGTCGACCTCGTGGATTCCTTGATTGCAAGGCACAGAAATGACGTCCGGAATAAGAGGGGCTATTGAGGATTTTCTTCCACCCACTAAACGCCGGAGTTGGAACGCCTGAATTGTGTGGAGATGGGACAAAGGTGTGCAGCATCCAATGTACAAACTTGAGTTCAGAAGCCGCATTGCCAAGGCGCTCGCTCATATTTCGTGGGGAAGCAGCACAGAGCTCGAAGTGACGAGGCCGGCCATCCAACGATTCGCCGTCAGCGCCCATAAAGAGAGTGTTCAACCATATGCCCCTGGAAAAGAAGCTCGATGGCGGGCACCATTTCCCAATGAAGAGCGAACAAAAGTACACCAGCCGCTGTCGAAGCCGTGCCTGCCGCAGCAAGACAAGGTACCTCTGCGGTCAGTGCAACGTGCCTCTCTGTCCCGAGTGCTTCCAGTCCTTCCACAGCACCTAAGCTGAATGTGCACGACTGATCGTCAGCATTCCATTTTGAATTGTAATTGTTTCTATCAGTGTTCTAGCATGAATGATCAATACAATATGTACAGTATTATATATTTCATGTGTGCTGAAACCAAAGAAAAATATGAACTTAAAGCATGATGTCCTCAAATGGGGACACATTGATACTGTCATACAGAGGCTCTTGATTACTTGAAATAATTTTTTTTATGATCTTTGTGGCCTCTGCGAATACTTTTAGGCCAAAAATAATTTTTGTACTCTCTGGATTTAATTCATGCATGAGAGGGTTAAACTTTGCTGTTAAATTGTTAAACGTTCCTTTTATTTATCTTTAAATGCGTTGATTTCGTGTGTTTACCATGCCCCTGGGGCGTATATATCTCTGCGTCCGCGGCAACTGCACTGTCTGCAAACCGAAGCAGCACGGCCGTAACAGAGAACTATCGGAGGCCTCAATCTCGTGCACACCCGGCGTTTGTTTTTCTTTTCGCCTCCAGAAGAAAATTAATTGCCCAGGAGACGTGAACCGTTCTTAGGATGCGCGCTGCTGCTTATCGTCTCACATTTGGCTTCGAATGGCTTGCTTTGCATGTTGTTACGAAGAAGCGTGCAGCTTGAGAACGTTTATACGTCTCAGCCACAACTGCTAATGTTTCCGTGATTACTGTTTTAGCATGACCACATTCACGCACACCCAGTTCCTCTAAAGGGCAAAACGCGTGCGCAGAACGACGTGTTTTTTGCGCGCGTTTTCTCCCTCACCGGAAGCGGTCCGGCTGCCTTCATGCGTGTTCCTCACCGCTGCCAGACCGGGTAAACGCGCGCAAAACGCGTCGCTCTCCGCATGTGTGTACTCATGGAGGAAGAAAAAGTTTTTCTTCCTCCATGTGTGTACTGATGGCGTTTTAAACACGGGTAACTCAGCGCCGACTACGACTGACATCGTTTAACCACCTGCCACCCTCTCTACGGTCTCTGGAACAGTCACCTCGTTACCTCGCATTTTCCCCGCCGTTTCTCCCTCTCCCTCACAAAAAAATTCCCCCGCATTTCCCCGAGGGGGAGAATGTGAAAGTGCGAATGCACGGTTGTCGGCCCGCTTGCGGCGCTTGCGCTCGGCCCCCGCAGCCCACCGCCTCGCCGCCTTCTCTTCCATCTCTTCCATCGGGTTTGTAGTATCACGTGTACACCACGCAGTTATCAAGCCGCTATAACGCCGCTGAGTCACCAACGCACGCCGCTGACGACGTAGTTTGAATGCGTTAAAGATATAAGACGCGTTACTGACACCTATATCAGCGTCGCGTCCGTGGCTTATTCGGTAGAGCGTCGGGCTGCAGCGTCGGGCTGCGGCCCGCAAAGTCCTCGGATCGAAACCTGGCGCCGGATGCTGTTTCATTTTTAAATATAGAGGAGCACTGCGGACGCCGCCGCCGCCGCCGACGCCGGCGGTGGATGGTTTGGGGTCGCTTATAAAGTGCATTCGCACTTAAAACAACGCGATGTTTGTCGCTCTAGTTGCTCTAGTCGCCCGGCATCGCTGTTGTCGCTGGCCCCGAGCAATTTTTGCCGCCGCGGCAAGAGCGATCGACTTCAGCGAAGCCGCTAAGAGGACAGAAATCGGGTCGCTTTCGTCGCTCCAGTCGAAAGACCTCGCAGTCCTGGCGGCGTGTGTGATCCCTTTTCATCGCTTTTGTATGCCCTTCACTGGTGCGTGGGACGCTGGTACGATTTCATTCCCACGACGGGAACGTTTTTGTAGACTACCAACGGTGTTGCTGTACCGAACAGCAGCTTTCGGCTCTCGGTGGGAGTGAGAACACAAGATCTCGTGTGTACGTGCAAGAATGATACGAGCCTCCCGCAACTCCGCGCGCAAGCTTCATAGGCGCAAGCTGGACGTTCAGGGGCGATCACCTGGAGCGACGCAAGGTCCTTCCTGGCTGCGGGGCAGACGTATTTGAAGAAGTCGTCGCAAGGCTGACTCCGTCGCTCGCTGACGGACTTGGCCAAGGCGGCGTCGAGTCGCATGCAGGCGGGATGCGTGCAAGAGGCGGCCGGCGCGGCGCGGAGCACGATCGTCAGGAGCACCACGAACAGCGTGAGCAGCACGAAGACGCAGAGCCAGACGCCGAGCGAGATGAGCAGCGAGCACGCATCGTCGCCCAGCAGCAGGTCGGCCGGATTGGGCGACGAGCCCTCCTCGCCACGCCACATGAAGGTCATCAGGTCGCCCGTGGCGGCCATAGGGCTCGCCAGGGATGCGCGCACGCCGGCCAGCTGCCGGCCGCTCAGAAGCATAGTGCTGGCGGCGCCCGGAGGCAACTGCGTCGTGCACGGATCCCACGAACGCGTCGTCGTGAGCCGCAAGTCGAAGGATGAGTGCTTGCGGTTCCGGGCCGCCGACGGTCGCCGGTTGGCCCGGAGCACGGCCGTTTTGCTCTCCATTGCAGTGGAGCTGCTGGAAGTCTTGGCTTGAGGACTTCACTTGGAGCGGTATTAGAAGCGGTTGTCGATATTTCTTTCTCGTGACTTGATGATGATGATGCCCTCAACGAATCGAGCACGTGGCCACAAGGGGAGAGTGGCCAGGTCTAAGATGTCTGCTGCGCTCCTGGGCGTGGGAAACTGGGATAAAAATTACAGCTAGAAAATGTGATCATGGTGGCGAAACGTCTTATTTGAGTTGAAAGGAGAGGGTTGAGCTGCTCCTCTTTTGAGGGGGGCATCCTTAGTCCAGTGTGTTCTGTACAAATGAAGTCAGTTGCGCCTGGGATATCAGCTCGAGCTGGTCACCCAGGTCGCTGCTAGCCAGCTAGCCCTACCACCACACGGAGGTTGGGTTGGGAGGTGGGGGTGAGGTTAGGGTTGAATAGGCACTCCCATACCATGCGGTGCATGAGGATGGGCAGCATCTGCAGTTCGGGGAGAACAAGGTGGTGCAGACAGCATGGAGTCAGCTGCGGGGGGGAAAAGGTGTTGATAGGACTCGCAGAGGCGTGGGCCGCCTCATCCCAGGGAAAAAAAGCTGCGTGACCCGGTGTCCAGAATGTGGCTGCCAGGGGTTGGCGTCGATCATTGGGTGAGAATGCCAACAGCAATAGCTGAGATTCGCCCATCTTGATAGTGGTGTCTGTCTGGAGTGTCACGTACGCTGGATCGGTGTGGGCGGCCATGGTGATTGCAATTTCTTCTGCTGTTGCGACGTTGGTAAGGGTGGTAGTTGAGTTAACAAGGCGCCGCTTGGAGTCTACAATGGCTGATGTATGGGCCGAGTGAGAGGGGTAGGTAGGGAAATCCGCATATCGAGAGTTGACCCAAAGTTCATATTCGGCGCAGGAGCAGGAAGCCAGAGCCTTGGTTATATGTTGGGTGCATATGCTGAGGTACATGTATATGACAAGGTACGACCTACTATACTAGAAGTGTAAGCGGGGGTTCATAGGGGACCCAAGCCGTAGTGAAATGTAGCAGTGCTGCACTATGTTTTCCGCCCTTAGCTGTAGTACAGTGAACTTTAAAACTTCAGCTTCTAGTTCACTGTAGCTACGGCCTGTGCGCACATGTGCAGCGCCTTGCTGCACACAACTTGCCCTCAGACGTGCTGGCAGGTTTATCCAGCCCATTCTGCAGCCAACAACATAGCAGAAGTTTGGCGTGCCGATTTCAAAAGCATCGAGAATGTATGTGACCCATGATAATGCCGGAAACCAAGCCTCGTTGCTGCAGGGAATCGAAACTTACAATTGGAAAGCTCCGTTGTTATGGCAATCACCGTTTCGTGGCTCACTGTGCCATTCAAAAAGAGAGGGAGAGAGAGACAATTTTTCCAACTGCTATTCGTTTTGATTATAACATTTTATTCATTTTTTCAGTATAAGACAGCACCTTGTGCCTACCACTCATCAACGACTACCACACTTCCTAGCAGCATAAGCAACAAAAATTGGCGCAAGCAGGGCCACTCAAGAGCCTCTGTGATGAGTACACAAAGCTTTACAAAGAGACACATGGGGGGGGGGGGGGAAGACAGGAACATGTGGATGACAAGTTGCAATCGTGACGGATCATGTCAGCTAAAACGAGCAGACTAGAACGAGGTGGAATCGTCATTTCAGAAACAAGGTGCAATTGATCTCCGGAAGCGATTCTATTTCCATGCTATGCCATTTGGCTGGTTTTAACAATATCTCTAGAAACGGCTCATTTCCGACACATTCAGCAGTTTTACGTTCCCAAATTTCTTTTATTTTTTTGTATTTGTGTGATACTTTCGTAGACTTCCAATGTAGCTGTGTCTATCTCTAAAAAATTGCATGGCTGTAGGCAATGTTTTCTGCAACAATGTCGGGGCGCAGCTTGTGCCACATGAAAAGTATGCACCGGTGACACACTCCTTCTAGAAATTTTGCTTGATACATACATGAATTTTTTTCGTTTTTGGATATAGAAACATTCTTTATGTTTCATTAGTATGTCATGAGGTGTTCAAGATATGATAATGCTGTCATACTAAAATTTTACGCAAAATATTAAACAACGACAACCCAATGGCCATTCACACGAAAATTTTAGATTTTTTTCTCTTTTAAATTCACTTTTTAAGCCGCCATATCAGTGTATGCTAGTATTAAGAGACAACGAATCATGATGATAATGGCAACAGCTGTCTTTACTTCATACCCTTTCGAGCGTGCCAGCGGTAATGGTGACAGGAGACTAACAGCCTAATTACACAGTTGTTTGTTTACAACTGTGCAAATATCACTACTGATAGTTAAGAAAGATGTCCACAGGAAAACGTGAACATTGCTGAATGCACCGAATGCAAGGGAACATTGAAAATTAGGGTAAAAAGCAAGAAGCATTTGGTGGCACAGCAGTACGTGGAAACTATGTTCTAATGAGAAATAAAAACAGCGAAAAGATGAAAAGACCAGGACAAGCCGCGATTCTTTGTAAAAAAGAATGATACCAGCAGCATTGTTTCAGAGCACAAAAAAAAGTACACGCTCTACATTGAAACAAGAAGAATGCTGAAATTACTATAATACAACTCAGAGTAGGAATAAAATTAAATTATTGAAACTGCAATGCGGTCCCATGAACCAAGCAGAATATAAGGAATGACGTCTGCAACACAATCGAATTCACGATGATGCGAAGCATGCTTTATGGCGAGTGAATAAGAAATGCATTGCTCATTAATGTACACATAATAATGTTGATCTAACAAAGACAACAACAAAAAAAACAACAAACATGCGAATGAGGAGAAACACACGAGCATGTAACAGGAGTGCACGGTCAAATTTACACTGAGGGAACAAAACGTAAAAAATAATTGTTCTGAATAAATAAAAATGCAGATGCATTCTGCCCGTACAAAAACACGCAAATACTGCATTCAAAATGCTACCCACATCTCATAAAGTGGCATAAAACAAATGCTACACCTGCTGCAGTTCTTAGACCAGTGCACCAGGCTGTCTCTAGACCAATCCTATTGGCACACACACACACAAAAAGAAGCAGCACGTGTAAGTTTCTTAAAGTAAAACACAAAAAAACACACAGCGTTCAGTTTTTTTAACTTGGTTATACCTTACTCATTTCCCAATGGCTATCATTTCAAGCAGCCCTTAGTCACCGGTGACGATCACAAAAATGACTGATACTAACACATACAAAAAAAAAAAGAGAATGCTAGTCCTAAAAGAAATGGCGCACACATCTGACACGTTTTCTGTGTTCAGCAAGTAAATGGTTTTCCGCCACTCAAAACTATCATTTAACAAATACCATCGTTTTATAAGTAACTTGCGAAAAGCCACTTCATCCACAGAAAAGGTCGCTCCTGCTTAAAAATTAGGCGGCCCAGTCTGGTCTGCCAAATCCTGTGTTCAAATCAGGTTTCCAGTTTGTATTACCGTGATGTCACAAGCAGTCAGAGCAGCACTTCTACAGCTAAGTGTACACTTCTGCCTACAAAACATTACTCTAGGGCACAAAAGGCGCCAGCAGACGTCAACCAACACTGACGAGGAGCAACGACACTAACGAAAATATAGGCGACAGGACGCTGACTTTGGCACCTGTGTGGCTCATTCCGTGCAGAGAAATGTTGCATCAGTCAACACCAACAAGCAAGTCTGCAAATTAAGCAGCTAAATTGGCTTGACCTAAAAACAGCCATTTGAGATGGTAAGTGACTCACCCGCAAAGGCTACTGAGGCCCTGGTATAGTTTAGGCTTAAACAGCTGAAGTGCCAAGGGAGCTACGTTGCAGAGAATGCATGCAAACTCTGTACACAGCAATACTGCAGGGCGTGTCCAGGCGACTCAATCAAATGGCGCAAAAGCCAAGGTTATGGGCACAAAAATAGATCTTCTGGTCTTCCTAGTATGAACCAGCACTTTTAAAACAGTCAGACCGCACTTTGGCACAACTCAAACCAAGAGCAGACAATGAAGAGCTATAGAACAACACGCGGGGCACTATTTCTCTCCCTAACAGAGTTCTTCGCACAGCACTGTTTTGTACATTGAGAAAACAGTACAGAACAGCTGGTGAAATCAACATACTAAACACCTCCATATAAAAAAAAGTATATGTTTTTGTTTCGTGGGTATTAAAAAATGTCGAAACCAGAGCCGCCTTCAGCTTGAGAGTATTGATATACGAGTTACTTTAGAACAATTCATAGCAGGCCTGAGTCCAGCACCTGCCCAAAGGCAGAAATCAATAATCCTGAGGAGTTGCACCTGATCCCGAGTAGGTACTCAGTTTCAACGATAGCCGAAAAGCATCACCACGCAACATGCGAAACATGTAACTGAAAAATCCGTTGAAGTCAACTCTCAATGACCACTGAAATAAATACCTGCGTGGCTCGGGTATCACAGCATTTTGAAAGAGTAAAATGTGCTTCATTTTTTTTTTCTTCTGTAGTACTGTGCGGGGACAATGTAAACATTTGTAAACGATGTAAGAAAACGCATCAGAAATGGTGAATGCTGTAAGTGAGACCTCCAGCGCAGTGGGTTGCGACAAAACAAAACAAAATTACAGGCAGCTTTTGCAAGTATTATAGCACACTGAAATCCTCATATCTTATATTACTGCCAGTGATACACAAAACTGACGTACGACAGCTGAGCCCATTCAGACACTTATTTATGCGCATACTTAAAAGTACAGTTTGTGTTCAACGTTCGAAAGCTGCCAATCGCTTTTCTTAACAGCCCATGATGCATTGAATGAATACAGATGTGAAATATTCGGCTTCATTATCTATATGAAGTTCTCATTAGGTCGTTTAAATACCGTCCCCATTCTACTACTTGTCCTTATTAGAAAGAAGTTCTCATTGTCAATTATTAGGTCATTTAAATACCGCCCCCATTCTACTTCTTGTAGTATTAGGGACTGTCGACTTTCTGTATGTATTTATATGTACAGTGCGTAATACAAACAAGGGAACAATTACCGTGTGGCAAAGTGCTTCAGCCCTACATGCATTTGAAAAAGAACAAAAAGCAGTGTATAAGTGTTGCAAGAAACTAAATATTCAAACATAGGTACTGCATTTGGCAAGCTCTGCACAATATTCCCACATGAAAAATAATTAGACTCAACATTGGGAGGAAAGCTTCATTGAGGTTAGAAACGCTCTTCATCTTTCATGTACGGTATGTTAAAAGCTTTTTTTCCTCCTCTAACGTACATGCAATGCGAGTCTGCATTCTTTAATTGAGCTTAGATTATGAACAAAATATAAACTAGCCTCCATTAGTACTCCAGAAAGAAAAGGGACTAAAACCTATATAGGAACTCTTGGGGGTGCGAGTTTGCAAAATGCATGTCGGTGCAAAAATGGCCAGGCACAAATAAATTTGCTCAACAAGCTCTTCCGGCCAGCAATTAAAAACCCTTGTAACCAAAATGTGCGTATTTAACACGAGCTGCTTTGTTTAGACCAAGTGCTCAGGGTTAAAAAAAAGAAAGGCAGAGGCCTACGATGGCGGTTTAAGTGAAAACAACACTGGATTACCAGCAAATGCCACTCAGTTGTTGCTAGACACACATATTTATATATATATATATATATATATATATATATATATATATATATATATATATATATATATATATATATATATATATATATATCCCACCCAGACATGGCATGAAAATGCAACACAGAAGCCCGTAAGCCTTTTTATGCAGACAGCTGTGGTAAAAAGCAGCTTATAAGGATAGAAAACATAGTACATACATTAAGGGGGCCAAAAGACTGTTACCCCTATACTAGAATGCTGTGTTGAAATTCAGGGCTTTTCTAAAACTTAATAGTCGTGATGCTAATTTAACAAAAAATTGAGACCAAATTATAAAGCAAAAAACCAATAAGAAAACTAGTAATGACATAATTCGTAGGTTGTTTTTTACAAAGCTACGATAGTAGCCAACACTTTGCACTGCGTGTAGCAATTTGAAAGCCCACACGCTTGCAAGCCCTTCTGCTAAACATAAAGATAAAGCAATGTAAGTACACTATAAGAACAGTAATATATATCAACACAGTGGAATTTTTATGTTTGGTCTGCTCTGTACTTCACCAGCTTTTCTACGTACTGCATGCCTTATCATCAATAAGTGTTGCCCAATTACCACAGTGGCGCGTCCTTGGAGTTTGAACAGGCCTTGAACATGAAAGTTGATGTGCAGTGCAATGTAAGTACACTATAAGAACAGTAATATATATCAACACAGTGGAATTTTTATGTTTGGTCTGCTCTGTACTTCACCAGCTTTTCTACGTACTGCATGCCTTATCATCAATAAGTGTTGCCCAATTACCACAGTGGCGCGCCCTTGGAGTTTGAACAGGCCTTGAACATGAAAGTTGATGTGCAGTGCACCTCGTCACAGTAATGTTCCTTCGCAAAGAAATATAGAAAAATCTACTGCATTTGAAATAACTTTCAGCTCAGGTACCCACAGATGGAGCAAAAAATACGGCTTGATGTATTAAAAACAACGTTTAAGGAATTGTTGTTTACTGGGACACATGTACCCACCAGCAGCCATTGTGCATTGGCTATTTCAATTCATCTAAAATTACAGAAAAGAAAAAACCCCGAACACAACTATTTAAATGAAGCAAAAGGAGAAAGAAGAGATGGAACGGGCTTTTTCATCACCGTAATGTGGGCCATCGTCACCGGAAAGGGCTGTGGACGAACGCTGAATAATGCGGAAGCTATCGCACTGATTGCCGGTTGCGTATAAACACCGCACCCTTTGTTTTTTTTATTTCATATTGCCACCTTCATTGCTTCCAAAGCAGGCTCAAGGCTGAGGGCCACATGATTGTGCTGCTTTGCTCAGAAGAGTTATTGTGACAAACATCACAAGCATAGCTCCTTGACAAAATTTCAAAAGTGAGAAATGGGTGAGAGAAGAAAATGAATAAACAGCCCCCCATGAAAAATAATACACAGTGTACCCGGTTGTTCTGTATTTCAAGAGCTTTCTTGCCCTTAGTTTAAGCTCGTCAGGTAGGCAGGCTAAACAGCCATGATAGTGCTAGCCAGAACAATAAAAATGAAGATATCTGAAGGCAGGCGTTGGTGCAACTATCCGGCCATTCATTTGATTGTTGCATGCAAGCATTACAACTGTGGACAATAAAAAATTCGCAAGTATGGAAGTTTTTTTTGAAGCATTCCACTTATGCAAGTACTTGTGACACTGCACAATGTATGTAGCACAATAAAATTATAGCCTGTCCTTTCAAGCACAGAAAGGCATTAGAGTCGAGCTTAATAGAACTTGCGCTGAAGCTTCCCTCATGCACATCTAACTACAACAGCTGCTTTGAAGTGCTGAACAAGTGAATATGTGCATTCACTCCGCCCTTCAAACGCATTTTTTCCCCAGTTCCATTATCTTCAAATGAAAAACAGATGGGATGAAAACTGCTCTGGGTTGCGCATAACCTGACATTGCCATGACTGGGCATTGATGGTCACGCTCACCAAAACCAAAAAGGCCGGAAATTTCGACTACGCCATAGCCATCGTTGTTAATCATTAAAACTACTAACCCATCACATGCTCGGTTCAGATAAACTCACTGCCTTTACCGCGAATTTCCAAGATGTTTCCACTGGGGAAGAAGAAGAAAAAGAAAAAAAAAAAAGCTGGGGGCACCTAAACACCCCTTATGAGTTGTAAATGCTAAAGCATCTGTGTCCAATTGAACGCCACAGGCTCGCTGGTGACTCCTGTGCCTCTGGGCGAGGGGACATGCTTCCTTTCTTTTTGCACGCACTACGAAACGCGTTGCATCCAATGAGCATTTATGAACTGCAATTTTCGAGTCATGCTTCTGGCCCAGCAGCCTTTTCATTCAATAAGCTATTTAATGCTCTCACATTAAAGAAAAGGAACTTTAGATTACTGGTTTGCATTAAAACCTAGTACGTGGAAAGAAATCTAAAAATCCATCACATCACTGCTGGCGCAGAAATCTTCAAAATTCTGGCAACTCTCACAATGCCCGCGATAACCGGGTGGTGCAAAGACAAAAAACAATCCGACCTAGCCACGTTCCTCGACAACTCGGTGCAACTCGGACATTGTGGCCACACCGCACAATTCTAGATGACTGACTGTACAATTACAACCATAAAAAAGAAAGGTGTTCACATACCGTCATTAAATAAGCTGACAACATGTCGACGATGTCTAAAACTCTAAACGTCAGAGATGTACAATAAACGTGAAGACGGTCATCCCTCGCACTGCAAGACGAGCAAACACGGCAACGCAAAATTGGCTGGAACCGTTTCTTTCTTCACGGTGACACGACCCCCGTTCTTCGAAGGGCGGGCTCTGGACGTTGCGTCCCATTGCCGGTAGTCGCACACTGTCCGACGACACAACAGACGCGACAACACGAAAGGGACGTCACGACGTCACAAACATGGCACCTCTGGGAGAGTTGTGGAACGGCGCGCAAGAACGCACCGGCTGAAAAACAGACCTCTTTCTCGTGGCTGAGGTAGTAGCCCCAAACTTTCCGCATTTGACACAAAATGGCTGCCGTCCAAGTCAAGAGGACCACAGGCACTGTAAACCTAATGGCGTCGCTGTCGTACGACAGCCCCAAAGCTTCAAGACCGCTACTATACTAACTGGCAACTTGGCATCACCACTGGTGCTGCATGTGGCACTAAAATGTGTTTTCGAGAAGCTTCTAGGCATTTTCAAATTAGAACAAAGCCCATTGCCATCACTTCAGTAAGACCTGGCACACTATTTTACCCCTCTGTACTAGTATAAACAACTGCCTTCAATTTAAATAAGAAAATGTGACAAGAAAGAGCAGCTTTTGCAATCAGGCAGCCTGTAGAGCTCACTTTGTAAGATTGCTGCGTCAAAACAGTAGTTCAAAATGATGGACCTTACAAAAAGGCAGCCCAAACAAGCGCAACACTTACCTGCCTTCTTCTTCCTATGCCCATTCCTAAATATGCCAGTGTTTCAGCACAAGCAGTGTACTGTACACAGTCGATTCTAAGCCCACAAAATGACAATTTTTTTAAAAACTTAGCTACAGCGGGGGCGGGTGCCTAAAACCCACCCTACCTCTGATCATCTCCCGCACCCAACTGACACCTCTCTAGTCCTTGCGTACCGCTGCACAACTCGGCCACCAGACATTCTTTGCTCGGCGGTTGTTGGGGGCACAGCACAGCCCTCGAAGAGGAGTGGCTGGCCCCGGAAAGACTGCGTGTGTGTTTCTGTGGGGAGAAGCAGGGGGCGGCCCATCGTCCATCACCTTCGGCGGCGGTCGGGGGCCGGGGAGAAGGGGCGCCCGTAGCGCAGCGAGAGGTCCCTGGCAAACTCGCTCTTGAGCTGGGAGAGGCACTTGCGGTACTGGCTGCTCGACCGGAAGCGGGCAATGTCCAGCGAGGGCGCGTGCGGCATGTGCACCATGAAGCCGTTGGGGAGCACCACAAATTCGTAGCCCTGGGCGTGCAGCTCCATGATGTGCGACACCTGCCACACAGAGAGGGCGGTGTGAACTTCGTGGGCTCGATTCTGTTCATGCACTACTTCTATACGGGTTCCCATTCAGCCTGGCTCACTAAAAGGGTTCAACTTAAATTGAGAACAACTCAGCAAGCTATGGAACGGAAGATGATAGGTGTGACATTAAGGGACAAGAAGAGAGAAGAGTGGGTCAGGGAACAAACGCTGTTAAGGACATAAAGAAATGGGCGTGGACAGGGCATGTATTGCGAAGGCAAGATAACCGTTGGTCATTAAAGGCAACAGAGTGGATCCCTAGAGAAGGCAAGTGTGGCAGGGGGCGGCACAAAGTTAGATGGGCAGATGAGATCAAGAAGCTTGCGGGGATAAAGTGGTCGCAGTTAGCGCAGGACCGGGATAACTGTAGATCTATGGGAGAGGCCTTTGCCCTGCAGTGGGCGTAGACAGGCTGGTGACGATAATGATGATTACCATCATCAGAAATACTAAACATGCAACACTGCACAAACCAAGAAGCTAGTCGGCAGCCAAACTGAGATGTTGCCGATTTGACCACCGCCAGTATGGTCACTGACTTGCATCTGATGTAAGCTGACCACCGCTGCTTTCTTGGCCAGCCCGCCATACGAACATATTACACTGCACACACTGCAATCCGAGCAGGGACAGTTGGCACTGCAGAACAGCTCCTCTGCCCAGTCTACTTGTGGTATTACCAGGCAGGGACAGCTGCACTTGAGCGATACAGCCGAGTGTGGAGCTAACAGGGGTTTTGAACTGGGTTTTGATCACCAAAAATCCACTCCAGTTTACTCCAGCTTAACCTAGATGCCCACGCAGGTGGCTGGATAAGCTGGGGCACAATTTGATGTCACTTCACAGCCACTGAGGCTGAATAAGGGACATGTCCCAGTATAGTGCACATTTCAAGATTGCAGCCCTATGATTACTGCATCACTGGGTCATGATAGAAATATGCCAGGCAAAACAACTAAATAAACAAGAAAAGTATGCAAAAAAAAAAAAAAAAAAGACAGCTTGATGGACCAAACTACAGAGCAGAAATGCAGTGCTGCATGCTATCACTTCTTCACTGGTCCACCACCCTTCCGTCTTCCATCTTTTTTGACTGGTATAAAACAGAAGGTTTGCCGACGGGCAACTGTGAACGACAAAATTCCTGCCAGTGGGCACTTAAAAAAGGGCAGAATGAGGAATGATTTCAAGGCTTCACGTGCAGTGACAGATCCGAAAGGATTACGGGGGGTGACTCTGTGATGATTCCGTGATGCCTGCCTTCTGTTTACACAGAGTTGAAAGAAATGCCGCTGCCAAACTGCGGCACCGGAACCATTGGGAGGTAGGCGTAGTTTTGTTTGCAAGGATATGTAGCAACCAACCACACCACTACTTTTCTACACTGATGTTCTCCATGTTGAAATAGCAACGTGCCGCCTCACATATGAATCGTTCGCAGCAGTAATCCCATTGTACCAACACGAGTAAGAACTTCTGCGGGCTGTTCAAACACACCAAAGAAGAGTGCAACAAAGATTACTTTGACCGGCAGAAAAGAACAGTGCGCTGCCCCCTTCCACTACCTCCCGAACGCTACAAATGAACTCATACCATCTCAACAAAAATCTACCCCACCCAATACTACATGACCTGAGCTTAACGCCCATGCCCTCACACCCTGTACCGCCCAGTATGGGAGTGCCAGCAATCCCCATTTTCATTACTCATCGTCAACCCTACCTATGGACGGTGTTCACTGAAAAGTTTAGCTGCCCATTTCTCCGCTTGGCAACACTGGAAGCAGCCACAGACATGGCCGAAACGCGACGGACATGGCTTGACTTGTGCCACTGCGGCGGCACAACGCAAAAAAAGGGGGGGGACAAAGAAAGAAAGAAAGGAAAAACAATAAATAAATAAATAAATAAATAATAAAAAAACGGCATGCGTCGTCTGCTCCGTTTCAACCCGATTCTCAACGGTGGTGTCAGCAGAGATCTCATTAATTGCATAGGCGTTACTTTGCGTTCGGTAGGGTAGAGTTTGGAACATCCAACACGTGCCTAGCATGGACAAGTACCGCCATCCCGCGGAGCCTGACGTAACTAGTGACGGCCCACTCACACGGTTGCCTGCATGCATGCCTTGCCAGTGAATACAACCTATAAGCAGTTGGATGACCGGCTGACTGACCAGCTTGAACCTTGCGTTGCAACAAGAATTCGTTGCTAGAGCCCGGGCGGCCAGCCAGGACCAGGGAATCCCATACTAAGGACACCCCCCACATGCTCATTTTTGAAAAATGCTCATTTTTGAAGAATGTTTACTGCCTGAGAAGTAAGTGGCGTGGCCAGATGCCCCGGTTTCCCCGTACCTTGTTCCAGCCGAAGCCCACAAAGCGCTTGTCGTACTCCGGCACGTCCCGCTTGACCACCACGTAGGGCTCGAAGTTGGGCTCCCAGTTGACCAGGTAGGGCGTCGTGGCGGTCCGCCACTTAGCGTAGTTGGTCGAGGCGTGGCCCTTCTGCCACACGTGGTACCTGCAGTTCGGGCAATGCAGGTCAGCCCTGTGCTTCCACTCTCGCAAATCTGGCAAGAACTTGCCTGAACGTAAAGAGCGTCCCCATGTCCAACATGGAGAGCAGCTCTGCCTTTGTCTTGGGGAAGCTCAGCCGGTACCTCTGGGTCTCAAATGCAGGCACTATCAGCGCCTAAAGAAAAGAAAGAAGAAAAAAAAGCAAGTTTTTTTTTTTGTTGTTGACGAAATGCAAAAAAGTGAACCCCTCATAAAATGGTCATAATAGCGATGAGTGCTGCAGCATTCCATCTCATTTGGGTTGCAGGCTGGTCCTGTCTTTGCCCATTTCATTCCTGGGCCATGCAGTAGGCACTCAATCAATTCAATATCAGTATAACTTTTTTTTTTTTATTCCAGCTATGTTGAGAGGTCCTGGAACATCATCCGCAGGTTGTTATGGATAAAAAAACCATTACTTCAAGTCTGGAAGCACATTGAGGCAGCTAATTTGACCAACCCATGAGCCGGACAGCCGTGCGTCCGCGTCAGTCACCACCATCAGACAAACATATGCCCCTGGCAACAAAGTACCCTTTGCTAGCTTGCACTCTCTCCTTAATACCTCACCTGCATGCTCAAAGTTTGAGTAATTGGCATTGGTCACAAGAGCTGACCTATCTTTCCCTACAAATGTGCAGTCAGCCTAAAGTGTAAAAATTTCCCAACCAACAAACTTCAACAAAGGTTTCAGTGCCCAATCCCGACCCAAAAACAAGCCCAACAGAGTGCCACCCACTTTCCATGTTGACAGTTGAAGGAAAGCATTACAGCCGAACACGGATATGTCGAACTCTAGGGGGATCACGACATAGTTCGATATATTGATAATTCGAAATATAAAATAGGCGTGTCTGAAGGTTATCTGATAACTCTGCACATCACTGAGAGCCTTCTGAAATTGTGACAAGCAGTAGCGTACCGATTTGTTCCTCACAGCACAGAAAATTCGAACCACAGCGCGACGACCACCACACTTTATTTTAAAAGAAGTCTGTGAGATTCGCTTGCTTCTTCTTCTGCCGCATAATGTTCACCATATTGTCTTCAAGGTTACGAATGCCGTCGAAATGACAAAATTTAGCGTTGTAAACTGTGCCGCAACAGTGGTGAACACTGACGCAAGCTCGGCTGCAGCAGGCGGTTGGGAAAGTCATGAGGGCTGCTAGTAGGGGCTGCTGCTTCGGCATCGGTGATGTCCGCCACAGCTTGCACGTCGCTGTCAGCATTTGAAAACTCGTATGCCGTTGCGACATTCAAAATGGCGCATGGGAATGCTGACAGCTTTCAAAACTCACTCTTGAGGCACTCAGAACCGCCATTTCGGTATCTGAACAACTCCTGTCTGTAGCCTTGCAACAAAGCCACTTTGCACACGACACGCTTCGGATCGGCCGGCCTGTGGCCAGGCTGCTGCGAAGAATTTCGAATACCTCTGCAACAGACACCTTTTCACCGACCAGTACCCATCGAATGATGCCCGCTTTTGTCGCTAAATCCAAACCCTTCCGTGTTTTTCGTGACCATGGCTCCGAAAGGTGTGCCGCGGAAGAACACACCACGCCGCATTGGGTACCCTGTAGGAGCCACCACGTTTAACCGCTCAAGTCTGCAAAAAAAAATGCCAGAAACAGAGCCCTTCTGGCCAGTTTCCCTTCCTCCATAGTTGCCTTTCCCACCCAATCACTCCCCACGTTCTAGATGCCATGCCGCTGCCCCCATGCTAGCACGCAAGCAGAAAGTGTTGGAAGGCCGTCGAAGTGACACGCCGCCGCCAACTTCTCACAGAGTGCGGCAGCGCCTGCGAGAAGTCATCATCATCACATCCACACCGTCAGGAGAAGCGCACCTGCAGGGCTGCTAGCGGCACAGCGTCCGATATATCGAATGTGCTTGTGATCAGGAGTTTGATACATGCGTACAACAGCGCTATGCTTTTGCATGGGATTTCCAAGGGGATGTTCAGACTGTTCAATATAGACAATAATTCGATGTATCCGTGTTCGATATATCCGAGTTCGACTGTAGAGACACAACGCATGACCCACTCTCACCTTGCGCGAAGACTCGAGCCCCAGCGCGAACACGGATCGCTTCAGGTACTCGTACAGGCCGTGCATAGGCAGGAAGTCGATGTCCGTAAGGAACACGAAGGGCGTGTTCACTTGCTGCAGAGCCACGTTACGCAGCATGTTCACCGGATAGAAGGTCTGGAACACACACACGCACACCAGCTCCAGTTGGCATACGCGCTGTAGCAGTAGTTTGCCAACTACACCGTGCAAGGGTATGTCGGAGAAGGGCATGAAATGCGAGGCGGTACAGGCAAGTGCAAGCATGAAGAGAGCAGGGCCAGGGGGGAAACTTACTCCATCTTTGTAGACCACGTGGTAACCCACGTTCTTGCGGCTTTGGAGAATCTCTGAGCTCAGGGTGTAGCTCAGAAACTGCTGGACCTCCGAGTCAGACATGTACAGAGCCAAGCTAATGGGCCCTGCAAGTGGCACACGAAGCCTTTCTTGTTGCACATATTTTTCTTTTTCATGACAACACCACACTACGCATGTAGAGGAAGAATAAAACTGCAGTACCATGCCCCCATTATCACTGTTAAAACATCCTATAACTTGTTTACTAATAGGCCCTCATTCTCTAGCTGGTTAATTAAGATTATACATTCACCCTGGCAATGAAACAAAACGTCACAAGCTAGTTCTCTCAAAGCAAGTTCTCTCTGTGCACTTCATGACAGAAGTCATCATATGATCAGTACGCCGCAGTGTCTCAGTAATTCTTCCCTCCACTACTGTTAGGGCTAACGAAGCAAAACAGCACAGTTGGGTTTTCATAAGAGAAGTACACCCTTTGTCAAAATTTTCTAGGCCAATCCTAGGCCTACTCGACCACAAAGAATTCAAAGAATAAGCTTTACCTTTAAATGTGACAAAAATATTTTATGACAGTAAGAAGGAAAGCTATTTTTTCTAGCTTTCCGGCGTAAAACATTTCTGCCTCGCTCGGGATGTAAGCTTGTACATATAAGTTTTTGCGGCCTAAGCTCTTTCAGCTTGGCCTAGAAAATTTTGACAAAGACTTTACATGCAATATGAATTGGACAGTCTCACAACGTGTTAACAGCCCACTGCTTCATTCATGGACTAATTATTGCTCTTGAGCTTAGGGTTGCCACCTTTCCCCGGAAAAAATAAAAATAAAATAACGGCCCTTGGGGTGGGGGCGAAGGGAGGCATGGTATAAAGAATGTCTAATTTGCGTCAAAAAAAAAAAAAAAAAAAAAGAAAACGCCATGTTTTTCACATGCAGTGCCATTTATTGTAGTGTTTTCTTAGAGAGAAATCAACATAACGGTTGTACTGAAAGTGATTGAGAGCTTGGTTTTTGCTCTGTATGAGCTTCACTGAAAAGTAACCGCAATTGCTGACCACGGCGGCAGCATTTCGTTGTTTTGTTCCTCCCATAGGTCCCCCTCCACCTCAGGCAGCGCGCTTTCCCGCGTATTTTCTCTGCTCGCGTGCCTTTGCGTGGCTTGTTGACACACAGTTACCGTCTTAGTTGTTGAACTGACGCTTATAGAATGCCAAAACAGACATAATCACAGCACGAGGGCCAAAAAACCGACCAATGACGGCCGGTTTTGAGTATGGACCAGCAACCGGCCCGCTGTTTAAAAATCTGGTCAGGCCGGTCCGAAACCAGGCAGGTGGCAACCCTACTTGAGCTGCACTTGCAGGGGTGGAAGCAGGCTTGAGCCTTTCAAAGCAGCTCAGGGAGCAGTAACAATGCTGTTCTGGAGCAGCATTGGAGCAGCAAAAGGGGAGTTCTGGAGCAGCTTTGGAGTAGTCAAGGCGAATTTTGGAGCAGCTGAAGTTTTTTTTGGAGCAGATTTCTAGCCTCACACATCACTTATTTGCAATTTTCAATTTCTGGTAAGCCCACAAAATTTTTTTCAAATGGCCTTTACTTAACATTCAATTAATACTGAGCAACTGACCACTTTTTAAACAACTTAGCAAAATATGTCTCCAGAATTAAAGCACCACAGCTGACAGAGCAATAACTAAGAAAAAACTGGAGATATAAGTGAACAAGCAAAAAATAAATGTTTCTGTTATTAAAGCACCATTAGAGCCATTATAAACAGAAGGCGAAGGGGGCGGGACATGCCCCCCTTTCT
This sequence comes from Haemaphysalis longicornis, assembly GCF_048455015.1. Classification (NCBI taxonomy): domain Eukaryota; kingdom Metazoa; phylum Arthropoda; class Arachnida; order Ixodida; family Ixodidae; genus Haemaphysalis; species Haemaphysalis longicornis. The sequence continues at coordinate 74,438,604 of NW_027526335.1, read as the reverse complement.
AAAACCAGTGCTGTATGGCTAGACAAGAATACCAAGCTGATAACTTGCAGATAGCTGCTAGATTAACAGAATCTCCCTATCGTTTGTGCCAGGGCCGTGCCTGTTGCTTCATACTGTTCCGCACAGCACGGCAAATCTAACCTTTGGAATGCCAAGCGCGCTCGCGATAAGGTGGCGAGGGTCTGGCTGAACAGTGGAACTGTTTTATGTTCTGTTTTTGACAATAACTGGGAAGATTGCAACGACTGCTGGTAACACAAGCATCACGGCACAGTGTGCTGTGCAGTGAAGCTGCATTTAGGGGCAAAGTCTATGCATTTCCTGCACCCAAAGTTCACTCCCAGGTCCCGTGAAACCGTGCCGTCGTTTGGAGACCAAGAAATTGTGACGACTGACTCCGAGCAATAGTCCTTGAGGGAGTCCGCCGGAGTGTGCCACGTCATAAATGGCAGCTCAACGAACTATACCGTACTGCTCCCTGCGCAACGCGACGTAAATCAAACATCATCTCACAGTTACCTCAAATTTTGCTGCACCACTTGGGAGCAGTTTTTAAACAATATTTTGGCTGGAAAAGCAGATTGGCACAGCGTGGCGATCTGCTTTTCCACTTCCACCCATGCAATTAGGAGATTTTTTTGCAGTGTCGCCTGCCAAATCTGGCACTATTGCATTCGGGATACGTGGTGCGCTTGTACCACATTGACGTAGCGGTAGAATGGGATGGCATGATCCCTAGGTCGTACATACCTTCCCAGTGCTTGCACAGTGCCTCCACCATCTGAAGCCTGTCCATAGACAACTGTGCAACCAGAGTGACGTCGTTGCCCTCTGGTGACTGCAACAAAACACAAAGGCTGCTGCAGACAGTGTGCCCCTCCATTGTGGAATCAAAACGGCCGCTGTTAGACATTACACCTGTCTACCCAACGACGACGGTCTGATCTCTTAACTGTTTGATGATTTACATACTTGACTTCCTTTTTAACATGAGAACAGTACTTTGTTTACCATGCGAAATGCCCGGCATCATCAAAAAGCCCTGTCAGAAAAAAGGTCCACAAATTACCGTATTTTAGCGCGTATAACCCGCCCCTGCATATAACCCGCATCCCCACTTTCCGTCGACGAATAAAAAATATATCTTCACATATTGCCCGCATACTTTATACATAAAAGGATGGACCAAAGCTACTGTTCAAGCAACAGTACACATTTGCTTATGCAAAAGAACTTACCTAGCTGACTACGTAACTAGATGGCCTGCCGCATACACGTTTTCAGGTTGGTATATTGTTGAGCTGTGCGTGCAAAATAAGCACTGCCAGTGGGATAACAGTGGCTTAGTCGCTATTACTGCTGTAGGCGCATCACGGCCCACGCGCATTGGGGTGAAAGAGCACCAAAGGAAATACCTCACATATAATCCACACCTCTACTTCACCCCCAAAATTTTCGCATTTTTGGTGCGGGTTATACGCGCGAAAATACGGTACATCAACTAATCGAAAAATAAATGCTATGGCAAGGGTGTGGTTTTCTGCCCCACCATCACAGCCAGAGTTACTGGATATAGACAGTTGCAAAACTCCCCATAGGCCCCATGTATCGAAAGCCGGTCTTCGGTTGCCCCCCTGCGCCGGGGCAAGCACGGGGCAAGTTGACTAGCCTGTCGTCTGTCGGCAGGACGTTGAAGCAGTACTCAGGTGCTTGCGGCTGCTGCCGTAAGTCATAAAAAGAAAAGCCGCAAAAACACAAGTAAATTTTACGTAATTATTGTGTTTTAATTTAAAAAGCAATCTTTAATTTACAGAAGAATTTTGAATAATAATAGTTTAGCGAAGTTCCGTTTTCACCTCCTAGGTGCCACGCGCGTCGACTTGCCCCTCAGCTTCCACGGAGTGGGGGGGCTAGCGCCGCCCGGATTCTGAAGCGGAGTTTCGCAACTGTCTATATTGAGTAACTCTGATCACAGCTACCACTCTGCAGCTGAACGCGCTAACTGCCGCGCCACCACCGCGCCACCGTTGCAAAAGGAGACAGTGATGAATATCTTTCAGGCTGTGTATGGGGTTGGGCTTTGCTCGTTTGGCGATTCACTAAATGGCACAAGCTGGGCTAAGGTGAGCAGTTTAAACCTCGGGGTGTAGAAACTCAGCTGAGAGACCATCGTCTTGTCTCTTAACCCCACGCACTCAGAAACAGTTTCCCACAACACTAAGCTGAGCCACATAGCTCAGCAACACACTTAGCGACAAGCATTTACGACCATTAAGTGCCCCCATGTTTTTTTTTTCTTTCTTAGTTCGCCCACAATGACTTTTCTCACTATACATGTTTATTGCTTCATTGAAAAGTTGTTGAACACCACTAAGGCCAAAGGTCAAAGGGCCTAGTGCCGAGAAAAGAAGATGCGGCCATACTCACGGGCTCGTAGTCATACTCGATGTAGTACAGATGGGTGCGATGCTGGGCGACCCTTGCTCTCCGAAAGTCATAGCAGGGGTCGTCCTCATCCAACAGGTTCAGCTGCGTGGACCAACAAAGGTGAGTGCACGTGTCAACAAGTTATTCCATTTTGGCTTCACAGCATTGATTGTATACCTCGGAAGCACTCTGGCTTAGTGCATTTTCATGCCAAGCAAATTTTCTGTCCTGCACCTCTGGCGTTTTTTTGTTGTTCTTCGCTGGGGTCAAAAGAGGATGTGTCAAGAGTGCGCAGCCCTACTTGTGCACTCCGGGTTGCCTCAAGCATTGCTTACCTATCCTTGTGTTTTCTACATTATACCATCACGAAGTAAATCCTTAATTTAAATATAATGATGCTGAAATGAAAAGACGGTGGGCAAAATTTTCTTGCTTTACCCATAGCTTACTCGACTGCCGACTACGCTAAAGGGAAATTCTGGCTACCCACGTTCGCCAGGATTTATATAGCCTGTTTTTTCCAATATTCGGACATACGCTCTCTTTCTGTTACCTGTGTGCTCAAGCCCAGGTCACCTCTGGCTATCACAGATGGCTATCACAGACCACCAGCAGAGCTACACCTGTTTATTTGAAAACAGAGTAACTTTGTAGCCCAAGATTAGCACCCTCAATCAGGGCAAGAAAGGAATTCTAATGCTCAGAAAATACCAAATTCTACAATGGCCAAGCTGTATTGCAAACTTACAGAAGCTCGCTGTGCAAACAACGTGCGTGAACTTTCTCAAAGTACTGGGGAGTTCAGGCTACGTGAAGTACCGCGTGCACAAAGGACCATTAAAAAAAAAATTTAAAGCAGTTCCACTGAATGTGAAAGCTGTTGGAAGTGCAGAGCAGTGATTCACCACAATGGCCTGTAGCACCGTTATCCACTCACTGCTATCACCCAATTCAATTCAAATTTCCCACCTTCGCAGTGCTCGTGCGCCCCCTGCCTAAAACTGCGCCAGTGGGAGTTCTGTTCTTTTTGGGCTTGCTTTTCCTCCCACACGTGCCGGCATTGCACTGCCACTTTTTTCGCTTACTATCGCAAAAACCAACCCAACGAGCATTTCTAACTAAATTAACGTGGGCGCTACTGTTTAATTACGTATATTTTGCCTTGAATGTGCCTACAGTTTTCTTTGCGCTAAACAACGGGGAGACGTATGACAAGCGCCACCGGTTCACGAGTTTCGAACGCTTATGACAATATAAACCGCTCGGCTTTCGAAGCCTCTAGGTTACGCCGCGACGACGGAATGCCGTGTAGTTCTACTTGGGTCCAGTGAGCGAGCTACGATGACAAGGCAAGCCCCTAAAGAGCTCTGCACTTAATAAAAGTGGTTCCTCACAGCGTCCTGGACGTGTGAGGCGTGCACGCCAGCCGAAGAGGCCGTGGTGCCGTTGCAGCCAATGAGTTCGCGGCGAAGCAGGTTGCCGTCATACTCGAGGAAGGTGAGGTACAGGTTGCGGAAGAACTCGACGTGCTTGTTCTTAACCTTGAGCTTCTTCGGCGAGTTCCAGTGGATGATCTTGAGCTCCTGAACCTCCGAGTAACATAGCTGCGAGAAAATAGCAGGGAGGGGGGTTAAGGCAAGGGAGAAAGAAACTTTGCTACTAGCAGCTGAATGAAAATTTAAATCTTTTCATGGCTCTCCACTATGGCAGCATGCAAGTGCCACTGCACCGTTTTCATGTTACTGTCCTTAAACAGCAAATAAAGGTGAACACATACTGCAGCAGGCAGAACAGCATCAGAGAAACACCCTAAGGCATACATAATAGCTAAAGGTACCAGCTTACGTGCCCAATACAGTCTACACTCGATACTACAACAAAGCCCCACTTGCAGTCAAAAACTTCGCTAAACTGTGAATTTGTGAGATTTCACAATAGTGAAAATTGTAGATTTCAGCAGTCCAAACAATGTTATAGGTACTTAGAATACTTTTGGTAGTTGTCAGGGACGTATGAACAAAATTTCCTAAAGAACTTCAGGAATAATGACGTTGCCAAAAGCACCAGCTGTTTTTTTTTTTTTTACATCAGAAGCGTTATTTCGGGTACCAAATTGACGAGGGTATCTGCCACAGCTCTTCGTTGTTCGCCAAAATGTTAACTCTTAGCAATAACAAAGCTGCACATGCAGGAAGGAAAGAAGGTGATATAGTGGGTGAAAATTGATCTACAAATCATTACCTGCAGGGCTGTAAACACAGCAGTCATCAAATATTTGACATGTAGTAAGCCTCAAATTGTTTCGCACCCCAAGCAGAAATTAAATCTGCTCTGAACACTTTGAAACTGCCTTGGGCCCATCCCTCGCTATTTGTGCAAGTAATCAGGCCCTATTTATCACAACGTAGATGAACAGTGCGCTGTTTGCGACAGATGCATTCCTTGTTTGGCAGATGCTGACAATGCTATGAAGACGGAGCTGCACATTTTCTTTCATCCTTGTCAAAGTGCTCACAAGCTAAACTCCAGCTAGCGCTTTCTCTTCCCTTTTGGCCAATGGCGTGTTCCGGAGCTCATGAAGTGCTAGTGGGTTCCCATGAAGATGAAAGGAGCGTGCGCAATGCGACTTTTGCATGAGCTAGACAGGCAGCACAATGGTGTGGCCTGGCCTTCTGCTCGACAGAGTGCCATTTGCTGGCAACATTTTTTACATAAAAAGAACGTTTAAGACCTGGATCATATTTTTATTTACTTCTGCTTGTCAAATTGCTCCTTGTACATACCTGCAATACGCAGGGACTTTGTGCAGTAAAAATTGTTTCATTAAATCGAAGAAAAAAAAAATTGCTATTCAATGAAAGAAAATGAAAAATATTCTTACATCATGAATGTCATGAAGGCAATATTTGACCTTATATAACCTTATGGCACAGCCTTTTTCGAGGCAAGACACCTCCTCCGCACATTAATGAGTACCTTCGTACAAGGAGTGCAACTGCCTTTAAGTGTGTGCGCATCAATTTCCTTGATTTGATTGATTATGAGGTTTAACACGCCAACCATACACAGGCAAAGAGGCGCGCTGTAGTGAAGGACTCCAGATTAATTTTGACCACCTGAGGACCTTTAACGTGCGCTAAAATCTCGAACACATGGGCGTTTTTGCTTTTCGCCTCATAAATTCCCTAAATGACTGCACATTGGAATGCTTGGCATGGATGCCTACAGGAAGATGACACTTGCCTCACTCAGTGTGTTGTCACTCAGCTGCACATTCCACTGGCATGGCAGGCGGAACAGCAGGTCAGTGTGTTGCTTCAACATAGCGTTAAAGATGTCCTGCAAGGGAAGAAATCGTTGCCCGTTAATGAGCACTGCCAATAAGTACTAGGCAATCTGCACAAGGCAGACACGGCACTGTCACATGCACTCATGCGCTCCCCTTACATTCTAAGCCAACTGTACTTCAGATGGGGCCATCTGGCCGACAGCAAACATTTCAAGGGATAAAGCCAAATGAAGCACGTGAGGTCGTTCCTCACCTGGTCAGCTAGCGACGTGAACCACATGCTGATAAGCTCCTTCTCTGCGATGAGCTTCCACATTTGCATCCAGTTGCGCTCGCGAAGCTTCTGCAGCTGGAGCAGGATGACTCCCGTGTTGAAACCCCGCCCCTACAGCAAGTGGGCAAAAAGAAGAGTCGCAGTTTCCCACAGCACTGGAAAAGCTCTCCAAGCCCAAATGGGGGCATTATTGCAAAACATGTTGACATATACAGAGAGCTCCCTTGCAAGGTTCTACCTGCTTGAAGTGAGAAAAAAAAGAAGACAAGTGGTGTCGCAGATTTTAGTATGAGGTGAGTGATGTTACCACTACTGAGTGATGTTACCCAGTTGACTGAAACTGACTGGCTGATTGAAATTATTGATTGTCCAATTGTAAGCTACTGACTCAAATCACTGATCAGTTCATCAACCTGACTTCTCTTGAAATGTCAATTATGCCCAAGAGGGAGAGAGAGACATCCCAAAGGCATGCCAATACCAACACTGACAGCTTACAGCGGGAAATGTCTTTCTGCTTTTCAAAACTGATGCATTTCGAGTTCACCCAGTTTAAGTTTAGTGCAGTGTTCTGTTTGGCTTTGAACAGCAAATACTGCACATCAACAAGGGTCTTCTGACATCAACGAGACATCATGTAAAATAAATATAATGAAACGCGACAAAAACATATTTTATTAAAAATACTAACAACGATATCAAACTGTAAATAAGAGTTACAGTGTTATAAATGTAAGCCTGGTCCCCTTCTATTAAAATGAACAGGGAAAGATGGCGACGAGTCAGAACGACCCTGCATTGTGGCACCCGGAAGGAAAAAAAAAACACTTTGTCTCATGCACCCCGCAGCTACATATCAGACACAGCAGCATTAGCAGCAACAGAAACTGAGACTGCTAGATGCTACACAGTAGTAAACTCAAACCTCGCTATATAACGTAACGGGATAAAACGAAATAATGGATATAATGAAGTAAATGAAATTCCCCTTGAAATCCTCATAAAGAACCATGCATTTGAAACTTCGTAACGAAGTAAAATAGACCTGTCAATGGATACAATGAACAATATTAGTCTCCCCTCACAACAAAAACCCCACCGCGGTGTGTAAAGTTCTCCGCATAGTTTCACACTCATCGCCGCTGTTTTAAAACTCCCGCGTCAATGCGCGGCCGAGCCAGCCAATCTCCTCGCTCAGTCAGCGGGGTGGAGCAAGGAGCATGGCTCTCTCAACGCCGATGCCAACGTGCTATTATCACAGATGTCACCGGACAAACTGACGCAAGTGACAACGAAGATGCCGTGGTCTACCATGCCCACGCGTTCGACGTGCCAGTGTCGTTGCATGCACTTGATGTGGTTGGCCTTCTATGTCGTTTCTTCTGTGCCCTGGGCGACGGCAAAAACTGCATCAACTGTCGATGCCATTTTCGCCGTCGCCACAGGAACCAAAGAAACTTCCTTTTCAGTGGTGGCCACCGCTGAAAAGGAAGTCATTCGCTTGTGATGTCCAAAACAAAGGAGCATCACAGACTTTTTTTTCCAGCTGTGTCTAGCTAGGCAGTGTGCGCTAGGCAGTGTGCGCATAAACTAGGCAGTGTGCACATTGAGCAAGCAAAATACTTGTCTTCTATTCAATTTCCTTCGCATGCAAGGGCTGCGAGGCGATTTCCTTCTTTGCATGCTTATAGGTGTGCATCCAACTGATCATACATTGCCGTAAACTGCAATAATTGATATAACGAAATAATGGATAGAACGAAATAATTGCGGCCCCCCTTCAACTTCGTTATAACGAGGTTTGAGCGTAGTTATGTACGCAGCACAACTGCCAGGCGCTCTAAATGTTGGTGGATACTAGAAAAACACAGTTATTAAAACGGCGGTGCACTCACCAGAGCAGGCCACGGACGGTGGTTTTTCCACAGCTTCCCCAGGTACCAGTCGCTCTGGTTTTCTACTAGACCAATGGCCTGGAACAAGAATGAGCAACACACGCAACTGCAGTGGGACACAATAACAGCTAAAGAAGCACGCAACAAGTTTTCAGCCATCATCCAGCAGCTGTAAAGTGACAACTGGATTTGTTAGTTTTGCTGGGAGAAAGGCTTAACTACCTTTTTAAAAAAAGTGTCAAACAATCAAAAATGCAAAAATATATTGATTTCTGACCCTGCAGATGTCAGCATGCTAAAACATTACAAGGCTTTATTAATCTAAAGTTGTCTAAGTACAAACAGTCGGCGGCATCTTAGCCTTCAACCCAGCGTCCCGGCTAATTGTGGTCGTAGCACCAAATCCTCCCCTGGCGAGCCTGGGCGGGCAAAAGTGAGTTGTAATTGCCATAGCAACGTCGCCGCCATCTTGAGCTTGGAGGCGTACTAATTGTCATGGCAACACTGCGAGGAGTCACAAAATGGAAGGGGGGGGAGGGTGTTGATGCTTTCCACCCCTCGCTTCTTCCCGCCTCGCTGCCGCTCTGCTGCTAGCCCCGCCACCCCGCGCCCATTGCGCCGCCCGCTAGGCCTCGCCGAGATCGGCGCGCAGCCATGCAGGCGTACATAAGCTGTTAAGATGGCAGCCGAAATCGCACTTTAACACTTTATTCATGTTACGAAAAAACGACCGAGCACAAACGCAACGTGCCGTGAGAAGCACTGATGTACGACACGGCATAAATTAAGTTCACATCGAACACGGTACACGTAGTTGTACAGCTCTTTGCACGACACCAGCGTTATCGCGCAGAATAAATTCACGCTTCACGAACGAGTGTCTCACCTTCTGCTAACACGAGGCAAAATCATGTCTTGCTGCGCTTCGTCACTGTGCATGGGGAATAGAAGCGCTCTTCTGTGGTCTTGAGAACGCTGACACAATATTTCTACCAGGCTACGACGCGCACGCGAGCCCTGCGACTTCTCTCGCGCACCGCCGCCGCTGTTGCTCCGGCAGCTGCGGCGACTGTTTTCCCGTTGTCGCGCATGCGCGCCTGAAGTCACGCCAGGAAGAGGTAGAGTGGGAAAAACAGTGAGAGGAGGAGGAGTGTTTTGCTTGCCCCGCGCCGCTGCTACTTGGAGCAGGTAAATCAAAGAGGAACTAGCAAGAAGTCACCTCGGACTGGTACAAATCCTATGCATGGAGACAAAGGAATCACGCTTCTTGTAATCAAGAGGTCATTTTGCATGATAGACACAAGCCCAGTTCGATTTAGTGCATCCACTAATAGCCAGCGTGCAGTGCTATCAAATGCAACACTTTTTCTTACCTGCTTGGAAGTGAACTTGTGAAATATCCTCCACAGTTCGGCAATATCTGATGCAAAAGTTATGTCGGTGTCCAGCACTATCACCTGCACAACAACAAAAAAGATTGTAAAAATAAAAATAATATAAAACGATTTCGTCTGAAATAGAAAGGTGCAAATACACCTAACCAAACCTGCACAACAACAAAAAATATTGTAAAATAAAAATAAAATAAAACGATTTCGTCTGAAATAGAAAAGTGCAAATATACATCTAACCAATTAAGCCCGGTTTATGTTTAAATGAAGCCAGGGGATTGTCTATTTTCATTTCTTGCTCATCAGGTTATTTTTTTACTGATTTCCTGACTACCAGGTTCAAAAAGAATTTCTAGACATGTAATTTGTTAAACGTTCAACCTTTGCAGCCAACGAACAGCTATCACAGGAAGACTTTCGCATCTCTCCTTGTTTTTGTGATTTTGCAAACAATGCAATTCCAATACACCCAATGAAGTAAAACCCCTAAACTAAAAGCACGAAAAAAGCATCCACCTGCAGAATGATTAAGAAGAAATTGGCTGATCAAAGCTAGCCGAGAGGCTTGACGGCTAAAAGACACACACACACACACTCAGGGAAAGGCGTAAAGTCATCCCCCCAAGTGGCACACTTGCCTTGTCGAGGGCTTCAGGGAGTGCCTTGGGCAACACCAGCTTCATGAGCCCGTAGACTCCAGAGTAGTGCTTGTTTGGGATCCACGACACCTCGCCTTGGAAGTTGTCCGTCAGGTAGAAACTCACCTCCACTGCAAAAGGGAGAGTTGGACCACTGTTAAAGCAACGCTCCAGCTCTGAGGGAACAAGGTCGGACACAGTCCACTTCGTCCATGGCAAAAAGAAAAAAATTCAAATTTTAGAGTTTTTATGCGCCGAAGCGCATACACCTGGGCTATGAGGTGTGCCATAGTGGAGGGCTCCGGATTAATTTGGACCACCTGGGGATATTTAACGCGTGCCGAAATCTCGACACACAGACATTTTCGTTCTCCGCATCCAACAGAAAAACCACCATCGCAGTAAGTATGTGGCTGTGGCACACAATGAGCCTGAGATCCATGCATGAACAAAAATATCAAAGACAGACACAAACTCTTGCATGCATGTATGCATGCCTCACTATACACAACACGTTTCATTTATATGTGCACGACAGAATGAATGGACACCGATTTATTTACACCGCATGTTTACAGTGCGACAGAAACAGCATGAAGCTGACTGGAGTGGGAGCACAATACTCGTGCTAAATTCTTCCCGGTTTTACGCTCACTACTGCATGGACAAACTGGGTGGCCCGTTACATTGACTGTAGAATCCCAGTAGGAGAGGGGCATCAACTCATCTGAAAACGCTGGAATACAATGACTTCACTAATGTGGTTCATGATATCAGATATAGGGAGAAAAAAAAAAAAAAAAAGGAAATTGTGCCCATCGTGCATGTTAAACTGTGCACAACAAAGTAGGTAGGCAGGTGCTCAGCCTTCATTACCACGAGCCCTTTAACAAGCAATCGGTAATTTTCTCGTAACAGTACAAGTACAATTGTTTGATCATGGCAGTTTGACCTGAGTACAGTTGTTTGACCATGACATTCATGTACGCACCACAACTGTGGAAATCCGAAGCTGTGATGCACTAAAGGGGCCATGCAGAGAAAACACAAGTTGGGTTCATTCGAAAGATTGCCTCGTTAGGATAATACTAACACCACTTTAACACACACTTCGCTAAAATAAGTGATACAATTAGGAAAAAAAGGGAATGGCCATGCGACCCACTAGCTCATTTGCTGCAACCGAACCTATGATGTCATATACCCAGCTGCGCGATTGCCTGACGCCGGCAAAAGAACATGCAAATTAGGCAGAGCTTGCTTATAAGCTTGCCGAGCGAGCTATTTGCGCTTAAATGTAATGCATATTCATTTTACAGCAGTAACAATTGTGCGGTACACAATGAAAGTTGCGAAAATACACGTAAGCATAGAAGTACCGATGCGCACTGCTGTTGGTACCGGAGCTCACTATGCTTGTTTTAGCTGCACAGCATTCCGCCGCTTTGCATGGCACTAGCCGATTGGCGTAAGCCACGTTGTCATACGTGGCCCTGCTTGTCGAGGACGCCCCATGTTTCACGAAACGATTACTTTCCACAGTAATAAAAACAAACTATGTGCAAATATGGTCAGAAACAAAGCGACGGTGGACAACGGTCCATGGCTGAGTATGGTAGCACCATCTGGGAGGACTGACAGCAAGCAAGGCTGCAGGGCCGAACGACATAGTGGAAGTTCGTTTGAATATGTGCACTGATGACTTCATGGCAGACGTCCCAGAAACAGACGATATAGCGGGAGAATAAAAATTTTAACCCAAATTGATTAATTTCTCACTAAAGACGGCATCATTTGCTGCTGGACAAGCGCTGGGGGCACTTTAAAACACGAAATCTTTCGAATAAAGCAAACTTGTATTTTGTATTTTAAGTGGGGAGGGGAAAAAGGCCAAGAGCAGTGTCCCACAAAACCCCTTGGAGGCACGTTTGCAAATCGGCCAAAATACTAAAACAGGGAAATATCAACCAACTCCTGCCCCCCCCCCCCATCAAGCAGACTGAGGCCTCCCAACCAGAGTTCTTCAATGTTGTACCTCAACTGCCGAAACTCCGCTTCACAATCCAAGCAGTGCAAGCACCCCTACTTCGCTGTAAGTGAGGGGCAGGTGTTGTGTGTGTAATTTAGTTATGTTCATGGCACCAGGTGGCGCACAACGTTAAGGTGGCCAGTTTCCACTGACATCATCAGTAACCACAGCCCGGTTATAAATAGCGTGCAATAATATAAGGGCTCTCTTTTCCCGTGGTCACGAGGTAGCGTCTGTGTCCCTCTGTCACGTTTGTGACTCGCTGTGCATTGGATACAATAGCAGGTGTGTTGGTGTGGCACCTAGGGGATAAAAACTGAACTATGCTAAGCATTTAGTGAACAGAGCCTGAGAAATAAAGCTCGCATTTAAAATTGTACAACAGTAAGTTAGGTAACGTTCACTTCTGTTTCCCTGTTGTTGTTTTTTAACTTTCAGTAGCAGCCCCAAGTGCTTGAGTACTACTTTAGCTTTCCCTGGACAGATGGCAGGCCCATTCCCCTGCGCCATTCTTTCCCCTGTTTGTTCCCAGGGCAGGAGCCCAAGAGCAGACCAGTTTTTGATACACAGGGCCCACAGGGAGTTTCGCAACTGGTGTATATTGAGTAACTTTGCTCCCAACCGCCATTTCTCCAGCTCCCTTCCCAACAGTGGCACCAAACAACAGTGACAAAAGCACAACAGCAGCAATGCAAAAGTGGAAGAAGCCAAGGCCAGCGAGTGTGGGAGGTCAGTTGCTCGGTGCAAAGCAGCCTCACCCGCAGGCACGTTCCAGGTGCGGAAGAGGGTCTGCAGCACGAGGTGTGCCACGGCGTCCGAGATGAAGTGGAAGTGGAGGGGGTTCTTGCGGTAGAAAAGGATGCTCTTGACCAGGGTGACCACCGAGCGCGAAGCGTTGTAGCCCGCGCACACGATGGCCACCTGCAGGACCTCGCACTTGGGCACCTCGGGCAGCTGGCCGCCCCCTCCTCCCCCTCCCCCTCCTCCGTTGCAGGGGACGTCCGAGGAGCCATTGCGGGACTCCCGCTGCATCAGCTGCATCAGCTGCTGTCGGGACAGGCTGCAATGCAGGCGCGGAGAATCGGGAGGCAGATTACGAGACGGCACAGTAGCACATTTTCACCCAAATGACCTGCGCCGGCATATAACCCACACTCCCAAGAGAGGAGAAAAAAAAAAAAAGAAAGAAAAAAAAAAAAGTCCCTGCTCATTCCACCCCCACGATTGACAACATAATGCAATCTTTTGGTCTTTGAAAAAGAAAAAAAGTACCATGCAATTACGTCGTGTTTACTAAGATCAGTGGTAATGAACCTTTTTAATTGCCCTTACCCGCTTAACAGCGAATCAACCCTCCACTTTCTCCCCAATCTCCTTCTCTCAATAAAAATATGCGACGAAAAATCACACTGCTGCATACTGAGCCAGTCCATATTGCCCCTGCCATCCTGTTTTCTTTTAAGCACTGCTTAAAAAGGCAGCCAGCTGCTGCAGGTTGTAGCCAGCTCCCCTCTCACTGACTGTCACGTCAGTGCCTGCTATCTGATCCTCCCAGACTCCCGCACAACAGAAAGCGCGCTCATGGTATGGGATAACTCTGTGTCCCAGACTAAACAGCGGCAATTCCTTTTCTTGTTGCTTTTGACAGTGAAGAGCAGGGGAAAAAATGCAATGGTGGCCGTGAGAACACGTGCATCAGGGTCCGGAGTGCATGGCAAAGCTGCACCTTGGGACAAACTACACGCATTATCCTTTTTGGTGAAAAGACACTTGTGCAACAAGGCACGCCGTAGTCAAGGACTCTGGATTGACCGCCTGCCTAAAAACTCAACCCACAGGCGTTTCCTTTTGACCTCCATTAAAAAAAAAAAAAGAGAAAGAAAAGAAAAGAAAAAACCCGCCCCAGCCACAGTGGCCACAATCGAACGCGCATCTTTGGCTTCAGCAACTGAGCCACTGTGGCGGGTTCACATATTATTTGAACCTTAACTCTCTCAAGATTTTTCAACTATCAGAGTGGGTTGTGCGCCCAAAAATACGGTATTGGGCAAGCAACTGAGGAGGACACAGATGCGGACATGTTCGGGGCTGACAGAGCGGGTTCTCTCTCACCTGAGTTGCCTCTGAAGAAGCTGGTTGTGCTGTTCAACCTCTCGGACACGGTCGGCGAGAATGGCTTCCCTCTTTGTGAACCCAAGCAGGTTGCTTTCGGGTGCTGCGGCAGAACAACAACAACAACGTTGTGCAACGCAAATGCAAATCCACCGAATTATCTATGAAAGCTTGGAGCAAATTGAACGAGGATAAACCCCTGATGGCTTTACCAGCAGTGTGTGACATCGCAGGTAGGTGGAACATTTGGGCTAAATACAATATAGAACCTCGTTACAGACGACACTGTTACAAGAGACCCTTGGTTATAAGAGATGTTTTAATGAAAACGATTTGGTTGGTTTTCCTATGTTTGTCATGTTAGCAACATCGCATACAAGAGACCTTGTTTACAAGAGACATGTTTCCAGAGTCCCTTGAGTGTCTCTTGTAAAGAGGTTTTACTGTATCTCGGAAAAAAATCAATTCTCCCATAATCTTTATCGCAAATTCATTAAAGCTAACTTTTCTGTTCACATCACGAGTGGATATAACAATAACAGACAAGTTTCTTGCTTCTCACGTTGCTTCATGGTAACAGGGTTCAACTGCATCGTCACAGCAAATGCACACCCCTTTAAACTCCTACAGCACTGAACTGATGGAGAGATAATCAGACTTCATGTTAAAAATTACGAGAGAACCTGGCTGGCCTTTCCACAAAAAAGTCAGACTGCACGAAGTGTGAGAGGAAGCATCAAGGGGAAACAAAAGCGACAGTGCAGGAGAAAACCAAAATTGTGGAGCCTCTATGCTACCATGTAGAATGGACCACAGTGAAAGCTGACTTCTGTTGAAGGTCTGCTTAGACCTTTAAACACCCCCCAAGTCTACATTGCAACGCTCCTGAATGACCGGAGAGACCTAACATACAATTTGACGCCTGCATAGAGGTTCACGAAATGCATGCACATCCCTTCCCATCATGCAACCGTGCTCCGCGACATATTCTTTCTGCAGAAACCATCATGGTTCACAGACAGGTCTCGATTTCCAGTGCCATGCCTTTTGCCATAGCAACCACCTCTGTTGCCACAGCACCTATCGGGCATATTGGAAAGTTTTGCAAACTGCAAGGTGAAATCCTGCAGGTACCTTTTTGTAGTTTTTTTGTTTAAACAAAGGAATTGAGAGCCTTACTGACTGCCTTGTAGCTCTTCTGGTTACCTTCACACCTGAGTAGGCTGGAATAAATTGTATTCCCAGTTGCAGCACCACACTGCGCATGCTACTTGCCCTTTGTCATATTGTAATACAAAACACATCCCACTTTTCCACATACCCTGCTTCCTCCAACATGAAGTTCAGGCTTTAATGTAACATTACAAGCACCCCCCTCCCCCTGCCCGTGGTGCTGAAAGTACTGCAGTTGAGGTTTTTGTTTCGCTGCAGGGTGGTTTTGCTGTGACATTTTTTACAGTACATAACTGCATGAACTGTAGCACTCTTCATAATATGGTAAAGGCAGCATGAAGCAAAGCTGGGAGTTTTGTCCGCAAACAGCAGGGATGTAACAACATCTACACACCATCGAGACCAACACCACCAATGAGGTCAAAGTGGGGTTGAAAAATTCAGGGTTGATTCATTTCTCAAAGGTAATGGGAAGAACAATGAATGTGGTGACAGATTGCGGGTGTACTCCCGCACATGAATGTGCCATATTTTCCGGTGTATAAGTTGCATTTTTTTTCTGAAATTTTCGTTGGTGCTTCTTATCTACCGGTGCAACTTATGTATGGAATAAATTTGGTGCGTGGTCCGCGCTCGAAAAGGTGCCTTAGTGCTGTGTGATGTCAGCGCACGTTAAAGAAACACGGCTCTCTATGGTCTAAATGAATGAATTCTTTGTTAGCGAGTCGGAGGAAAATGGTTTCGATGGTTTTGCCCAAACACCGTCTGTAAGTACATGCCATCTGTGTGTATCAATAAACCATTTTTGAGAAGTTAGTTAGTTCTGTCTAGACTTTGGACGGCAGATGCACGTGTTTAGCACTGCTTACCGGGGGACGCGTTCAGAGGCGGCGGCTGCCGCAACCATGTACTTTCGCCGCACTTTCTAACGAACTGATCCTCTACGAGTTTACCTGATTACCGGTGCGTCTCATACACCAGTGCGACTTATATACTTTTTCTTTTTTTCGGAAAAAACTGCCGTTTTCAGAGAGGAGGTGCGGCTTATGCAAAAGTGCTACTTATAGACCGGAAAACACGGTACACCTCCTTAACCCCTCTTCGGGTTATTGAGAAGCAAATAAGACACCGCTATCCCCTTTTCATCAAAATTCTGCCGGACGGTACGTCTTTCACGGCCCTGCTCCCCAAGAAGGGTGAAGGCATGCCATCCTACTCCGGTGCCTAGATCCCTCACTATTCTCATGAGCAATCCCACTCATCAGTCTACTCATCAGCAAGGAGAGAGTCCTGATGATGACCACAATGATGATGTACACGCGGACAAACCTGCGCTTTAATAAGCCAGTCGTACGCTACACTCCGGCTACAAGGAGCAGAAGCCGCTGCTGCCTCTATAAGTATGCACGCACCTTGTGTTCCCTTGCCATCGAGGTAGAGCAGCAGCAGAGCGGGCACGCCCACCACAGCAAGCACCAGGGTGAGCAGGGCTGCCTGGCGGTGCTGCCTGCGCATGGCCACCACCCCACGGGGGGCCCCACACCCGCCTTCCTAGCTGCTCCGACGGCCACCCACCACCACAGAGGAGAGGGGGCGGCGGCAGCAGCACGCCCCGCTTCTGCCCCACCAGGAGGGGAACAGGTCCGTCAACATGGCTTCAATCTCAGCCGCCCACAGACTGTCCACAGCAGCAGCTCCTAGGAGGAGAACAGAATGGCAGGCATCAGGGAGACAGTGACAACGACCACACTCCTTTGAAGTGCACTTAGAAGGGCCGACCAACAGGGTAGGTCGGTTTTGAATGGACCTTTTTCCAGTAACGCTCTGCACATGCATGCGCTACTCTCGCTCCTAGCGACTGATGCGCCATTATTGTGGGGCAAAATGTAAACAAAACGACATCATATTGGATTAGCCAGTTGCGAACGCTGAGCCACCTAAGTGCTGCTATGTTTTCTGAGCCCTGAAAGCGGTCGACAGTTAGGCGCTACGCCTTCCGACAAAACATTTTTCTGCCACCAAAACCATGCGTGGCGCCTGGGACGGCTTCCCCAATTCCGCAGGGCAGGCGGAAAAAAAGGGGGCGTGTTCTTCCATAATCCCCTAAGTGTGGTTAAGGCAGCCACCGCAGGAGGGCTATGCTACCGGAAAAAGGTCCATTGTTGCTACCAACAGGGAAAGGAGCTGCTCTTCCCTTTGGGAATCCTCAGCGGCTGTAGCAGAGAAAAGAGCACTTCCGCAACAGTGTGCATGATCAAGGGGGAATCACGAGGCACCCTTTGCCTAGCCCGTACTGCCCTGCACAACGGGCACTTCATCATGGTAGTGAATGACACAGCTGGTTGAGGCACTCAGGCCTACCCAGGGAACACGAACAATTTCTCGTTTATCAGAGTGAAAGGAGACTGCAGGTAGGTTACCGACAATGCGCCATGCTTGCCAATCATATTTTTCACCGACACACGTTGCATTCTAGCTAAGTGGAGAAGGGCGGACATGGGCCACGAAGTAGACTGTCTGCTTGATGCAACCAGCAGATGGCAAACAATCCATCGGGGACGAGAAACACGAGGCACTTTCTTTATAGAGATGTCTGCAGCCACCAGAGCCGAGTTCTTTCTTTCCTCAAATTCTGAAATACCTTACACGACTAAAGTCTTTGCGACATTTCAAAAATGGTCTGTTCTTTTTTTCTTATCTCTGGTGAACCCCTTTGCGTGGCAACAATCATTACATATTTGCTTACCAAGGGCATAACAGTACCCCCACTAACATCTGCACCTGTCAGGGTCGCATAAAAGCAACTTTATACACTTTTCCCCTGCTTCAACAAAGTGAAAGATGCCACCTAAGGCTGCTTAGGTTATTACGCATTTAATTGTGTGTACCCACAGCAATCTGGTGAATTACGGACTCCACAGTTGTGGATACCAGGGGCGCAGTCAGGGGGCGTGTTACGGTGTCAGAATACCCCCCCAAAATTTCTGAGTGCTACGTCCCTCCCTGCCTCTTCCTTTACCCTCTTTAAAGTGAAAGCACTTATTAGTGGGACTGATGGTGTCCTGTCAAAAACTAATGCATTTCCCCATAGACCGGTTGGTCGACCGAAAAGCTCTGATAAGATCTTTGGACACACGGCGCACACGTGAAACCAGGCTTCCATTGCGCCAAAATCGCGAAAGAGGAACAGTTCCAGATGAGACAATTCAAGCATCGAACATGAAGAAGGAGTGCAATAGTATACCTTTATTTCATAAATCCCGTATCGGAATACATTTAGATCGTTCGTAGATGCGTTTACTTAGTGTGCAAGAAATCATCGCATGCGTTCCGTTCTTTGAAGGAAAGTTTGGCATCCACCTCAATGCAGCTGTACGGCTAGAAAGGAAAACTATACAGCTTTCTCAGAAACTTCATGGTTGAAGAAAAATTCGACCTGGTCAAGGACATACGGCTGCATTGAGGTGGAGGTTAAACTTTCCTTCGCAGAAACTTACTCCACCTTGGGGATTTCCCCTAAATCTGGTCAATTAACGCAGGTTCATTCTTTGTTTGTGATTTGGGTCTTTGAAGGTTTTACCGTCGCTTCGACACACTTTCAGCGAAGTTTTGATGCATTTTTGATGATAGAAAGCTTTCAAGCTTCTCTCAACTTTCTTTGGGAAAGGACGGCCAGGTTTTTTCACCTAAGCTATTTATACATATCGAATCGGTAGATTATAATGTAAAAACCAAAGAAGGGGGTCGTCTTATTAAAGTCAAAAATGACTAAAATTTTGTTTGGGTGCACGATCTCTCTCTCTCTCTCTCTCTCTTTTAACCGGCGGCGTATACGCCCCCCCCCCCCCAACAATATTTCTGGCTACGCCAGCGGTGGATACATTTGTGTCATATGCACGCCGCACTGTTGCAACATGTGCTACTTGCCAAGCGAAAAAAAAAAAAAACGAAGCAATATCCTGCAGCCTCACATTTATAAATGTTTGACTAGGAGCATGGAAAAGAAATTATAACCGTTTGTTTTCTGTTCACACGTGTTCTAGTACAGTGCCCTGCCACCCTCGACACTTGATAACCCCCCTCACCCTAACAGACACAAAATGATTATATATGCGGGATGCAACACAGCGAACAGCAAAGCCAACGACAGTACGCGTTCACTCACACCTGCGCGGCACTGCGAAAGGATGTTGTCAAGCGTATCGCGCCAAAGCCCTTCTGCTGCGCCGCTATCACGCCGGCTGTGCCACCAGCCCACAACTAGCACATATGACGCGTCTCACCTCACGGAATCTCTGAAGCATGAAATCAGCAGCGCATATAAGGTGCTCGCCGATTGATCTGCTCATATGCAAACGCCCGCGCGCGCCCACGCACAGCTGAGCACACGCGGACGTGCTGTTTCGAAGACGTCCGCGGGCTCATGCGAGCGTGAACGATCCGTTCTTCCGCGTACTTCGGGAGCTCCCGAACGCACCGCTCTAGCAGGCGATTAAGCAGCCTGTTTGAAACCTATTAAGCCTAAGAAGGTTGAACGAGACGCGCGTGTCCGCGCCCGCGCGGAAACGCTGGAAATACCTGCGGTTTTATGAAGAGCGGGCTGTGCGTTGACTCACGAAGCCAGTCATGTCGGCACGGCGATGGACTCGGGAACGCTGCATGCTGACGCTGCATGCAGCCCCCGGAGCGTTGAGACAACGGGAATAACGGTACCCTACAAACTGTCCCAATCAGCAGGCGGTCCGAAACTCCACAAGGCAAAGCGAAAAAAAAAACGCGAACGGAAGTAGTTCGATCCCACTGTGTGGGCGGAGGGGTTGCTGGCCCCGTCAGACGAGCTGGGCTTGGCGGCGGCGAGCGCGACGAGAACCTGAGGCGCCCGTGGTGGCGGCCGCCGCCGAGCCCGGCGCGAGTTTCAAATCCGTCAGGACGTGATTGAACCGTCTGATCGTAGTTGTCACAGTTAACGGTGGCATACGCGCGTTCGTATTTCGATTTTCGCTCGTTACTACACACAGGCGAATGGTAGCAGACCTTTGTGACCTTTCATCCCTCAAAGATGGTTTTGCCGCACGCGCGGCACCGCAGCCGCGAATTCGCGGGTAAATTTGCACCTCGTGAAACGGGCTTTCTGTATAAATGTACACTTGTCAGTGATACTCTTGTTGCCCTGGTCAAAATATAATCTTCTCCCTTTTTTCACCACAACTGTACATTCTGACGTATTTTTGGGTGACTAATTTTGGTGCAATATTCCGCAGAATACGCGACGATCCCTAACCGTCGCATGTGTGCAAAAATAAAAAAAAAGGATTCTTGGATGACAAAGCGACAATCAAATAAAAGTTGTTTGCTTCGTGCTTTTCACGTTTATATTATCCGCTCTGTGGTTTGTTCGTTTTAGATGAATTAGTTCTGACTTCTACGTTGTTTGCTTCTATGTTCGCTAAGCCTTTACATTTGTTCCACATTTCCGTTCTTTGTTAGGTGCCATTTCTTCTTATGTAGACAAAACAAAAATTTCAAGCAGTGATAGCAACTCTGCCACAATTCTCGGAACATGCAAATAATTTTTATGAGGCATTTTATTTTTCTTGTTCGTGAGGGTTAATAGTGATGTATTTAGTTAGGATAGGTATGAATAGCTAATGAACTTCATAGTTATCAAACTATTAAGCGAAATGTACACCTATATATAGTTGTACATTTAACTTAGTAGTTTCAGTTAATAGTTATGTATTTGTTGTACATTATCTAATCCCCTGAAAAATCATATGGACGAGGTCGAGGTGCAATCTCAGTTCCCTCACCACCCCCGCATAGTTTCTGACCACGCCCCTGGTTCCACTTATATTATCTATTGGGGCAACAAATTTGGGGTATATGCAAAAAGGAATATATATAACTGTATTCAAGCTTACCTTGTGGTCTCTCTACCTCACAATATGCATAACCCTAGCATTGCACAAGGCAGGCATTCATGCACACTGCGAGGAACCACCGCGGGTTCGAGCTATTTGAGCACGCTCGCGATACTGAAACGCCGTCGCCCAAATCAACACCGCCTCTGTTGGGCAGGTGGAGAAAGGGGCGACAAAGGAATATGCCCAGGGTACGGAGGGAAGACGTTTATTTTATACTAACGTTCTAGACACATATTTTACAGTCCCAATTACATAATTTACAGTACAAGCACGTACTTCCCGTTAGGTGAAAGGGGCGATCGGGCGCCACGCGCAAGTGCGCGCGTTTCGTCGGCGCAGAGCCAGTGGGCTCTTCTGTCAGGGCAAATTCCGGGGTGCGCGCACGTTGTGCGCGCGCGCATCGCCGTGCTGGCCAGATCGGCTCGCAGCAGCGAGGGAGACGGGGCCCATTCGCTCACAGGCGCGTACCGCACGGCGTGATCGTCGAGTGGTAGGTACGGCCTTACTATATGCAAGCGTAGGGGCAACAGGAGCAGCCTAAGGCACGGGCCGCAGCCGGAAGGGCTGGTGGGCTTTCGCCGGTGCAACAGAGTTGCAGCCGGCTGGTAAAGAAAGCGTCACATACCTTCGGCCAACGCCTTCGGCGTCCTGGAAGCGTCTCCCCGAACGGACCCCCGCGCAGCGCGCGCGTTCGCATCCCCGGCGAGAGTCGGGTTCGGGCATCGTTCAAACGGACCAATGAGGTGAGGTTAGCTCCGCTACCAGGGCGGAGCGCCCGCTGCGTGACAGTGTTTTATCGCCGCAACGGTCTCTGCAGGCTTCACCTCACGCAAGAGTTTGAGAGACGGCTCGGCTCTACACAGAGGCGCCAAGACGAGCCGGAATTTCGGAGGAGAGAGGGGAAAAGCGCCGCGTGATGGCACAAACCCAGTGATCGCGCAATGGCCTGGGCGTCAGGATCCCCACACTCCCCTCTCCTTAAATGCCCTCGCCGGTCTGAGAAGAGTTGACCGGCCATCGCCCAGGCATGCAAAAGACGGCAAAGAGTAGAAAAGAATGCATGCACAGGGCAGTCTCAGTCCCCAGCCCATACAAAATATTTACAAACTACACTACCAACACTACCCCCCTCCGCCGCGTGATGGCACAAACCCAGTGATCGCGCAATGGCCTGGGCGTCAGGATCCCCCCAACCTTTCTGCTTGATGCCGCTTGAATTGCTGAAAGATACGTATTTAATCGGTAATTAGGGCTTTAATCATAGCGAACTGCCATACTGAACGACAGTGCAAAGCTGGGCGAGTCGGTAGGAATCCATTAATAAACACAGCGCAAAGGACGGGACACAAGTGAAAACAGATGCGCCCGTCCCTGTCTGTTTTCACTCGTGTCCCGCCCTTTGCGCTGTTTTAAATGCAGAACATTTCTTAGGCTCGCCTCTTCCTGCGTCGGACGGTGTCAACAGCTCCGCGTCCGCAACAGGTGCGCCTCTCCTCCTTCCCTCCTCTCTCTCAACAGCAGCTGGCGCGCGCATGCGTCGTAGTCAGCCCGTTCGCTCCGTCGCGGTCTCGGCGTAACAGGTGCGTGATAGCAGCGCGGTGGGGCGTGGAAGGGCGCGCGCTGCTTGCGAATGCGCGCCCTCCCCCCCCCCCCCCCCCCCCCCCGTACTGCTCTCCCTCTACTGCGCGCGCTGCAAATATAAAGCGTCTAGCGGTCGCTCGTGCTTCAGTCACTGCGTTGCTCCTTCCTTCCTTGGTTGACGCTCGCCCCCGCGTTTACTCGTGTCTGCTACTCCAGCATCACGGAAGAAGCGATGGAAGCAACACTGCCTTCAACCAGTACTGAGGCCCCAATGCTCTGCATTTACTCGTGTTCCCCTCGCGGGAGGGCGCGGGAATTTTTTTTTATTAACGGCCTCTTTCTTTCCGAAAATAAATTCGTATTTTAAAGTTCTAACGAATCAACAGAATAAGTGATTTAGCGCTGGCCAGTCCCCTCTTGTGGGTACGTTCCAAAAACATTGATGGCATCATCATCATCATCATTCTCGAGGCTACGAAGTAACGCACTCGCGATCCTCACCGCCACTGCGCACGAGAAAGAGGAAAACGAAGAACACCCGTTGCCCGAGGGTCGCCACTTCCGTCCTCGCTGAGGCAACCGCGCAACGAACCCAGGCTCTTCCTATTCACCGTCACTGCCAAGGAGGGAGACGGCTCATGAGTGCTGCCGAGAACAACACCGCGGGCCGCCGGGGCACCAGGCGGAGGAAGAGGAAGCTTCACCACGGCAGGCCTCACAAGACGGGCTCGCAGGCCGCCAGCCCGCGTTCACTCAGCCCCTCGGGAAGTCCGCCCCTGCAGCTGCCCACCCGGCCTGCAGTGTCCGAAGTGGCCACCTCGATTACTGCCAGCGCCCAGCGCCTCGCTGCTCATCCCCCCGACGAGCGCCGGGCTCCCCACCAACGGTACACGTATGCACTCAGTTGCCCAAAATGGCCCCCTCTGGCCGCGAAGACAACATACAACCTTACCCGTCTGCGAAGGAACGTTTAACATCCACCTGAATGCAGCCGTACGGCTACAAAGGAAAGCTATACAGCTTCCTCAGTAACTTCTCATGTTGAATAAAAGTTCGTCCTGGCCCAGGATTCGAACTTCGAGTTGTTGATCAATTTGCTCTCACGTTACAAATTGATCAACAACTTCTTTGCTCTCACGTTACTGGCGCCCTCACGTTACTGCTCTCACGTTACTGGCGCTCTTTGCCCATGTCGGCCTTGCGCCATTAAACTTAAACCATCATCATCATCATGCTCTCACGTTACGAACGACTAGCCTCCTGGTTAGCTCGGTTGGTAGAGCGACTGCTCCGGTTAAGAGGTGGTCCCGGGTTCGAATCCTGGGCCAGGACAGACTTTTCTTCAACTGAGAAACTGTACAGCTTTCCTTTGTAGCCGTGCGGTTGCATGCAGGTGGATGTTAAACGTTCCTTCGCAGAAACTTACTCCACCTTGGGGATTCCCCCAAAATCTGGTTGATTGAAGCCTTACCCGCCGCGGCGGCTCAGTGGCTATAGCGTTATACGCTGCTGAGCCCAAAGACGTGGGTTCGATTCAGGCCGCGGTGGCTGCTTTTCAGGCGGAGGCGAAAAGGGAAAACGCCCGTGTGTCTAGATTTATGCGCACGTTAAAGATTACCATGGGTAATCAAAATTAATACGGAGCCCTCCACTCGTCGCGCCTCATAGCCCGGGTGTAGCTTTGGTGCGTTAAACCTCACAATCAATCAAAGTACGAGCATGCTTGTTGAAAGAACCAGCCCTTGATAACTCACTCAGCTGCATTTCAGCCCCGAAAGTTGTTCTTTTTTAACTGAAAATAGAAAACAAGAAAATTTGGAAACTGGCATTTCGCGCTACACGACGTCAACAGTGAGGCAACAGAGGGAAAACACCTAAAACATAGAAATCAGTGTGCTAACTGCACCTTAGCATTCAGGTAATACGATAAAATGGAACTCGAGGCACACTTCAATTGCGCAGCCATGAATGTTTTGTGTAGCGGTGCGCTCCATTGGACTACAGATGTCCATGGAACATCCGTCGGACATCGGGTGAAAGACATTGGGACGTCCATCTGAAAACCGCAGAAAGCCGGCGGACGCACTGCGGACGTCCGTGGGATGGTCCGGTGCAAAAAAAAAATTGCTCATGCTAGGAACGTCCGACAGACGTCCCAGTCGGGCTTTGACATCCGGCGCATGTTCAAAATCGGACATTTCCGGACAGGAATGTACAGGGACGTCCTGCGGATAACGAAATCCGAATTTTGGACGTCCGCCGGACGTACGGATATGTCCTCACTAGGTGTGCACGCTTTTGTGGGCGGCCGCCAATTCCACAAATTTCCCGGAACGTCATCATAAGTGCCTGGAGAGGAGCAGGCTTAGTTGTTGGAAGTTCGCGTTGAATTTGGTATCATCGTTATTGGCACAAATCAGTCTTTTTAGTGACCCTTCACTAAGCCATGCCCTCCAAACCGCAGTGCGTTGGTTGCGGCGGCCGTTTTTCTCCACCGTAGGTCGATTTTCCGATCGCTTTGCCCTCCTAATGCACTGATGTCTGAATTGACATATCGATCGCATATTCGCAAACGTGCGCCCTGAAATGGACGTACGCCGAAGCGCCGGCACGCAAGCATGCAACATTTTCAAGCTAAATTTGGGATTGTGCCGTCATTAGCACGTTTTTGCAACGCGGCTATAGCCGGCATGCTTATGTCGCGTGCGCCAAATCACTGCTTTGAACCGCGCAGCTTCTACAAGCAACTCGCATGCTTTCACTCGACCCCTGCCGCTATCAGTCAAGTAACCAGCGTACTTTACGTTCAGCTCATGCAGCAGGTAAAATCGATCTAGGCAACATAATGTCGATCAAGGTGCGCGTCTGGTGGTGGATTAACGCACGTAACCAGTAGACCAGAAAAGAAAAGATAAAATGCGCCCACGCGCTCCGTACACATATGGTTGAAGGGGCCACGCAGACAAAAGACAAGTTTGGTTCATTCGATAGATTGTCTCGTTAGAATCATACTGACACCACTTTTAATTAACGCACACTTCGCTAAAATAAGCTATATAATTAGGAAGAAAAGGGAACGGCCATGCGACCCACTCGCTCATTTCCCGCAACAGAACCTGTGATGTCATATGCCCAGCTGTGTGATTGGCTGAGGCCGGCAAAAGCAAACGTAAATTAAGCAGGGCTTATAAGCTTGCCGAAGGAGCTATTTGCGCCTAAATGTAATGCACATTCATTTTACAGCAGTAAGAATGGTGGGATAAATAATGAAAGTTACGAAAATACACTTAAAGAAATACCGATCCGCACTGTTGTTGGTACTGGGCGCAATATATGCTTTGGAGTTGTCTTACGCGACACTGGCTGATTGGCGTAAGCGACGTTGTCTTACGTGACCCTGTTCGTCGAGCATACCCCATGTTTCACGAAACGATTACTTGATTACTTTCTACCGTAACAAAAACAAGACGGACAAAATACGGCCAGCAACGGCGG
This sequence comes from Haemaphysalis longicornis, assembly GCF_048455015.1. Classification (NCBI taxonomy): domain Eukaryota; kingdom Metazoa; phylum Arthropoda; class Arachnida; order Ixodida; family Ixodidae; genus Haemaphysalis; species Haemaphysalis longicornis. Next base: position 74,412,376 of record NW_027526335.1, on the reverse strand, counting down.
ACAACGGTCCGCGGCTGACTATGGTAGCGCCTTCTGGGAGGACTGACGGTAACAAGGCTGCAGAACCTAACGACTCACTGGAGGTTCGTTTGAATACCCGCCCTCATGACTTCATGCCGGACGTCACGAAAACAGACGATTTGGCGGGAGAATGAAAATTCTATCATAAATTAATTTCTCATTGAATACGGCATCGTTTGCTGCTTGGACAAGCGCTGGGGGCCCTATAAAGAAAACAAAACCTTTCGAATAAAATAAACTTGTATTTTGTCTGCATGGCCCCATTAAACAGCGAAGGTGTGAAGTGCGGCCGGTCTGCGCTGCCCGCCCCGCCTCTGCCCGCCATTGCCGCTTGAGCTGTCCCGTCACAGTCGCTCGCTACGCGCACCCTCTGCTGCAAGACAAAAACCCAGCCAAACTCTCTCCCCTTACTTCTAACTCCCCTCCAACCTACGTTTTTCGCGCATGCGCATGAGTTTAATAGGACAAGTATTCTGCGTGCGCGGGCTCGCCGGACTTTTATTTTCGACTAGACATATAGTTTCGCTTTTAAAAAAAATGTATGCGCGTGTACCCCAAATTAATCTTCGCCACGCGTCGTTGATACGCAGCAGGACATCCCTAAAGCCCGCCGTTGCCAGCCCCGCGCCAACAGCGAGCATGGTACCCGCTGGGACATTGGGAGGCAACGCGACAGCCGACGGAGCCGCAAGCCCCAGCAGGGAGCCGGACGCCAAAGAGGGCGATGAAGCACTCCAGGACGTCGCCAAAGACCTTCCTCCCGCAGGACAAGCAGCGGTCGCGGCACCACTGCAAGGGAAGCCCGAAGAGGGAGGTCCGCCAGCCGGCGTCAGCCGCAGAGACGGCGCCAAGAAGGAGTCGGGCCCGGCTAAAGAAGGAGCCAGGGACGCCGGTGTCGAAAGCCCGAGTGCGAGCAAGGGACCGGACAAGAAGACAAGCGTCTTTAGCACCACCCTCTCCAGGGCGCTTTGCAAATCATACTATCGTAAGATTATAAATATTTTTTCCATACGTAACATTATAGGCAATAGTAAAAATGGTCCGAAATCCGTAAAGCTTGTACGGTATACGAGTAGCAGTTTGTCTTTCTTTGGGGCAGAGAGGTTTGGAGGAGACAGTAAATTGCGTTGACAATTTATAATCGAATACTTTTAAGCACTTCAAAAAACAGTGTCCTCGCACGAGTATTAAAACGCAATGACAGGTTTTGCCGCGACTCCATCAGTTTCATCACGTAGTACAGTCAAGTCCACTTATAACGATACCGTTTATAACAATATATCGGATATAACGATGAAATGCACCGTCAACTTTTGTATTCTTTCTATGGTAAAATAAACCACTTATTACAATGCTCCAGTGCCACGATATCGGATATAACGATTGAATCCGGTTACATTGTGCACCAAAAATGCAACAGTGATGACTCTAATGACGCGGTTGCCTACTCAGGTAGTGTCTTCGTAGTAGGCCCAATGCGTGACATAGTCCCTCGGGGGACTATGTTTCCGCCAAGGACATTTACCTCAGCTAGGTGAAGATCATCTCTGCCTGAGGCAGCCTTGCGATACTACACGCTGGAGCATATCAGTTCGCGTTATCTTGGCCACGTTCAGGTATATACAGACGGATCCGTGAAGTCTGACTCGTCAGCCATTGGAGTTTGGATTCCGTCGGTGGGACTAACTGTGAAAGAGAAACTCAGTCACAAGACGTCGTCCACCTTCACTGAGTTAACTGCTATTAGGGCGGCACTCCTTCACATCACCAACAGTCCCGCTCGACAATGGGTGATTTTTACCGACTCGCGGCCTGCCTTGCAAGCACTGATGAAGCCATCCCACCGCTGCTGCCAACTTGTGCGCGAGCTAAACGCATTGCACACACGAGGGCTACGAGACGGGCACCACATCTCGCTTCAATGGCTACCAGGTCATTCCGGCATCCAGGGGAACGTCATCTCTGACGCAGCAGCGAAAGAGGCGCACAATCTGCTTGTGTCTATTGGAATCCCGTATTCCAGACAAGACGGAAGTGCGGCCGTGAATGCGCTTGGATGGAAACTGCAGTTATCAGCTTGGCAGGACCCTCTTAAGATACCCTTGCCTCTGCACGCCATTGACCCTCAGTGCAATTTCCAGTTTCCGCGAGGTCTGCAAAAGAAAACTGAGGGTGTCCTTCACCGACTACGCCTGAACGTTGCCTTCACTGGTAGTTTTCTTTTTAAGATAGGCTGGGCGGACTCGCCACTGTGCTCTCTGTGTTCTGTGAGAGACGACATACAGCATGTCTTGTGTTACTGCCCAAAGCATGCAACTCAACGCGAAATAGCTAAAAGAACTCTGGTGCGACTGCTACGAGGACACTCTTTAGAGCTGCGTCACTTTCTTGGTCCGTGGCAAAATCACGCTGACGCGGCGCGAGGGACAAAGGCTCTCTTAACTTTTCTGTCTGACACGGGACTAACCGATGTTCTTTAAACTTGGGATCCTCAGATTTTTTTTCTCCTAGTGCTGTAAATTTTTTCTACGTTCTGAACTGATTTTATTTTCTTCTCCCTCTTATTCATTGTTGGTGCACACTTCTTCCCCCCCCCCCCTTTTTTTTTTCACCTCACTATGTTCACCCCCATCTGAAGTAGCAAGCCCCGCCGTTTGTGGGGCTAACCTCTTCAGTGTTCATTAAAGTTTTCTCTCTCTCTCTATAGATGCTCTTGGAAAAGATTTGCGCTAGCTTCACGCGCGGCAAACAAAGGTGACCGACTGTGGCTTCTTTCCGCAAATTAGTAGTAGAACGACCTTGCTGGCATGCGAATAAAATGTTTTGAGCTCTGTTCGGTCTTTTTATTTCGCAACCCGCTTATAACAATTATCGGTTATAACGATGGGATTTTCTTGGCACTTGGATATTGTTATAAGTGGACTAGACTGTATACCTGACTGCGAAAATTCCGCGAGAAACTGCGCTCCGCCTGCGTCAGCTACGTTCTCGTGCTCCGTTCGATCGTATCGATTGTGTCACATGAATCGATTGTACTCGGGACACGCCTTTCCTCCCTTTTTGTAGGGGGAAGTAGGGGCGTAGTTA
>NW_027526335.1:74234268-74404268 GCF_048455015.1 Haemaphysalis longicornis | reverse complement strand
AGCCGAGAGCACAGCAGCCCACCGGCATCAGAAAAGCCAACACGTAAACAAAAACTCCACTTTAGCGCGCGTCTAATGCAGCCTCACTGCATACGCCCCGCGCGCCGGTCCGAATGTTTTGCCAACCAGCCTCCCGGCCACACCCAGCACGTGCGCTTTCCGTGACGTCACGGCCGCCGCGTGACGTACCCCGGGAGAGGTCCATTCGTTAGTGCTAACAATCGGCCGTGAAAAGTGTGCGCATGTGGTTGTTGCGTAGCGTATCTACACAAAGACAGTTATGGGTAGTCATTTGTTTAGTCATAGACTGACACTCACTCTGTCTGGTCTAACAGACACAGGCTCGAATCCTGCCGGTGCCTGTGTGTTTTTTTGCGATTGTAAATGCTATGCGCAAGGAAGCGGACGGACATTGTGAGGTCCTGAGGTACTCCGCACCTAAAAAATTTCTTACACACGCTTTGGTCGATGTGTGTCAACACGGGCCCATGACTACGCGTATGTATAATACTTATTTCGACTGACACAATATGTACTAAAAACTTACGGTGAAAGATATGGTACACTTCGAATGGAGCGAACCTGTCTTGCGATTTCATGATCATGATGCAACGACGCAAGAGAAATGGAGGGAGAACTCCAATTGGTGCGTTCCTGCCAAAGGCCCCCTTAGTTTAGTTTTTGCCCCAAGCGAATCGTTCTCTTCTGCAGTTGCGACCACTCAGTGTCGTCTCCCTTCCGACTCGCGCAGGTGCAGCGACTTCTACGGGCACGTGTGCAGCAGCTGGACTAAACCCGGCACGGGCTTCCTGGAGGACAGTGTCCGCGCACATCTCGTAAAGTTGAACGGCAGCCTCTTCCAAGGTTCCACCTCGGTGCCGGACAAGGAGGGCATGCAGGGGATGCGCGTGCTGTACAGGACGTGCCACTGGTACGTGGCGTCCGACGAAACCCTCGAGACAGTGCTGCGGGCCACCCACAAATATCTTAACGCCACCAAGCTTCGACGTGCCTCGAGTTTTGCCGCCATTGTCAGCCTGATTGCGCACGCGTCCCTCGTGGTTGGCATCCACACCATCCTCAGGATCGAGGTCATCCTGCGGGAGGGCAAACCGCTGCTCCATCTGTCTGCCGGAATGTCGCTGTTGCGGAGACTGACCCACGCGGGAGACGTCAAGGAACTCGAGTTCAGCATGCGGCGTGTGGTGGAGGCTCCGGACACGCTCCAGAGGCTGTTGACGCTCGACAGACGCGTGGAGAGCGACCTCGAGGACGTTCACGAGCAGGTGACAGGACCGCTGGAACACGTCCTGCGGGACGTGGTTCCGGAGGTGACCACGGGGGAGTGGCTGGCCGCGATAAACATGATCGTGACTCCCACGATTCGGCTAGTGGCGTCAGATCTCGTCGTGGGGGAGGGCATGCCATCAGTCACGAAAGCGTTCCGAAGCGTCGCTGGCGAGGGTGTCCCAACGGCGGCCGCCTATCTGGCCGTTCACTGGGACGCTGAGGCCATCTTACTAGCAGACGGCAAATCGCGCGCGAAAAACGACCCACTGGAAACGGCGCGGTTTTGTCTGAGATTGACGCACGCATGCCTCACGTCCGCGTGGCCGCAGCTTGTGGACCGCCTTTTCGACACGGATGGGAGTTATGGAGCCCTGGAGAGCATGTTTCGGCAGCTCCAGAAGACGTCCCGGGACCCAAACGTGCTTACGTGGCTTCCAGGCTCAGGCCGCGGTGATGCCGGTGAAAAGGTGGATCGGCTGGTGCTCTCGGTCGTCGGCAAGGGCATCGTGGGCAGAAGCGCCGGTTACGAATCGCTTAGCGTGGATGTGGAGCTGACGACCGATTTGATCGAGCTGTACTTCGAGATGCTGGTCTACGACCGCGTTCTCCGACTCCAGTACGCGCCGACGACGCTGCAGCTGCTGCTCTCCAACGCCGAGCTGGAAAACAAGCTGGCGTACTCGGCCGTTCTCCGCGCTATCTTGGTCCCCACGCTTTACCAGACCGAGCACGTCTTTTACGCGGAAAGCGTGCCAGTGTCTTTCAATTATGGCACCGTAGGAACGGTTCTGGCTGCCAAAATAGTCGAGGCAATCGGGCCCCCGTTGGCCGCCGCTGTCCAGTCCAGGGCGTCGCCTGACCCCCTGTGGACGCCGGCTACTTATGAGCGGTACAACGCGACGATATTTTGCCTCCAGCGGCTTCACAGACATTTGGGCTTGGAGTACAATGAATCCTGGAGATGGGACAAGCACTGGAGAGATATGTTCATGCGGGTCCAGGGACTGAGGATCGCCTACAATAGCCTCCTTGCCTCTTTTAGATCCCTGGCGGCAGACGAGGCCATTTTCGCCACCTACTGGCCAGAGGCACAGACGACTTTCTTCATGCGCTTCTGCCTCCTATGGTGCGGTGCTGGCGAGAAACGGCGCGACTCCCTGACGCCGAGGGGGAACTGTGAGGTCCCGCTCCACAACATGCCCGAGTTTCGCACAGCCTTTGGTTGTGTTTCCCACCACGACATCGTTGCGGAAGAGTGCCCATTGTAACTGTGCATGCAACTGATTTCAGAATTGCAGATGATGTTTTTCATTGTAGTTACACTTGCAACGTTAAATATGTATGCAGCATTACAGGTTGATTTTGCGCCGTGGACATGCTTTTGAATGTCAGGTGTCACTAGTGCGCTCGTATGCTCAGGATGAAATTGCGGAAGCAAGTGGGCTGTAAAAAGGCAGGAACCTTCAACAAATGTGCAAGACTCATTTTTTAGACTTGACATAAGACATTAAGTATCGTATTAAGTTAAATGACGCCTTTGAAACTCCGGCGAGAGCCCAGTAACATGAACTTAGTTACTCGTTCGTTATGTCATCACTCAGCCAGCGCCAGTGTACACTAATCTCGGGATTGTAAAAATGCGTAAAACAGGCATTTGAACTAAGCTTTCTCCTTGCAGGAATAAACGTCTATAGCGAATACCCAAGTCTTCAAAACTACCATGTACAAAGACTGCTTCTAAATTGCCTCGAGCCTATGGGCTGGAATGAGTTTAGGGTCGACAAAAGCATTAGCTGGCATAATCGCAACCGATTTTTCGTGAATTTTAGCTCGACACTGCTTCTTGTGAATGCGGACAAACAGTGAGTGTTTTAATTCCCATTGCGCAAGCCCTGCAGCCTTTGGCAGACCTGCCAACCTAGCAAAATGAAAATTCGGGAGACCGCAGCAAAAAACGAGGGGGGGGGGGGGGTTAGTTTAGCATTTCGAAAATTACTGAGACTGGAGACTGACGTCAGAAAGGAGTATGGGTGAATATTTTGAGCTGCTTTGTTCTCGCATCATGAGAAACTGTGCTCCTGGTTCTGGTGGTGGAAAGCGCCAATAGCCAAATCTATGATCGTAGTGGTCGTGAGGGCAGACATTGAAGCTTAGTGCAAAGCTTAGGATGGAAAAGTAATTAACCGTGTTAGTTAATTGATTAAAGGTAGAGCTAGTGGTTGCATTAATGATAGCATAACAGCAATGAAATCTAGTCATGACCTGCCATCTTTGGCATCTCGACAGTAAATCTTTCACCTCAGCCTGTCATAAATTATTGCCTCCATAGCATACCTTAGCTCGTTTAGATCTTCATAAAGTAGCAGTTAGTACCATCATGCCGAACTAAGTTTTTTTTTTTTTCAGTAAGACATACCTATCTATTGAATGAAACTACCTTCCCACACTGACAGCTACCATCCAAGATGAACAACTATTCAAAATCGCCTAATAATTTGTTGTATATAAAGCACTAGATCTGTTCTGTTCTGTATGTAAACCACTCCCGTCTGTTATACCAGATGGTCCTAAGGGTACCAAGAAATAGATGAATCCTGTCTTGCAATCATGCGCATAATAGCACGCACAATCATGTGCAGCACGAACTAGCACTATCGGCTTGCCCTTGCCTGCTTGACATACTGGATGGCCATCATCTTCCACTAGTGATTTGATAAAAAAATTCAGGGAAACTTGCACTCACACGCAAGACTTCAGTGGTGAAGCTGTTGTAGGTCATCATTGAGGGACTCAAAAATGAGTTTTAGTATCGTTGTGGCGTCTTGTGGTGTCGTGGTTGACGTCAGTGGCATGGCATCGCAATGGCCTTATAATGAGCAAGGCCCGAGTGAGCCTTGAGTTTTGGTTCATGTTTTAAATGCAGAGCATTTCAGTAACTCACGATGTCACCCGCGTTGACGTCCGTAGGCGTCCGTAGTCGTAGTCCGCACCCCTCCCCCTACACTATATAAAAAAAAATACTATCCGGCGCCTGGTTTCGATCCCTCGACCCTGCGGGCGGAACGCAATGTACATGGTGCTCTACCCACTGCACCACAAAGCCGACACAGAATGGGAGGCTACGAACGCGCCTTATATCCTTGACTCATTCAAATTACTGCTGACGAGTGCTCTCTCGTCAGCAGTTGCCACAAGTGCAACAACATTAACGTAACGCAAACTACTTAACGTCGTGCGCCCCCGGAAATGCTCTGCATTTGATCGTGCCCCTCGCGAGGGGGATGTTTCACTGCGTCGCCATGCGAACAGTTTGCCATTATAGTTTCCGCCCGCTCCGGTCGGTGTCGCCACGGTTCAAACCACGGCAGGGGAGCTGCGTGGGCGTTCGTTGATCGGCATGCGTTTCATTTCCTTCTTCCCCGGCCCTCAGCGGCAGGAGGAAGGGAAGATGAGACGAGAGACGCGGTCCGGGCGCAGTAGAGCTCGGCCCGTCGTCTTCGGGCTCCGCGCGAGTACTTTTTTGTACACCCCTCTGCAAGCGCGACTTATCATCTTTAGCGGATGCTTTGTATGCCCAGCCTTTTGATGCGCGGCCTTGTCCTTGGACGTGCGAACTAACCGCGGCCGGGCCATGTGGAGTCAATGCTCACCTACAGCAGCTTCAACATTGAAGTCGCAGCTCTTCTGTGTTATGAAGTGCATGTGGCTGACGATACGAGGATGAACGAACCGGGGGCGTACGCTATGACCAGTCTTTCTCATTCCGAGCAAGTTTTGCCACGATACGGCGAACGCTGTAGCTTTTTTTTTTTTTTTTTTTTTTTTTGCGGCCACTGTTGGTTAATCTCCCTAAGTGGCTATGCTTGTTTTGACAAACGTGCGCTCGAGGTACGCGGTGAACGCTGGAGCTCTTTTTTTGTTGCCAGTATTGGTTAATCTCCCAAAGTGGGTATACTTAGGACGAACAAGTGCTAGAGGCATGCATGCACGAGCGCTCGGCATTTTCTTGGCATTTTTAACTGCGGACGCCATACACAAATGATTGGCTCAACAGCTTTGCTGTTAATAATGGAAATACTCCCATGCAGCCCTGGGAAGCGCGCATCTGCTCTGCTAGCGTCATTGGTTCGTTTTACCCGTCACTTTTAGTGCTGAAGCACTAGAGGGGTTCAACCACAAAAAAAAAATCTGCAGAAATTCACAGAATTGTGTAGCAGTCTTGTGCCGCTTGTCTAGAGTGCGAGTTCTTTACAGCCAAATTTTTTGGATTTTCAAAATTGTGCCCAAATAATGATCTCAAACTACGCTATTACAACAATTAAAGGTGTTACTTCCGCCAAATCTGCATTTTTGTGGAAATGCAGGGCGTTACACGATCCTGCTTGTAGGGGTACTCGGCAAATATTGCTACGCATTAAAAATTGTGTGCGTGCTTTGAAGCCCCTGCAACAGCAAAGGACCTGGGAGAACTGTGCAGTGCAAGTGTGGAGAAGTGGAACAAACGATCATAGAGCAAAGAAGGAAGAGGACGCGGGACGTGAGCACGCTTCGCGCTTGTGCAGTTTCGGAGCCCGGCGGATGTCTGGTGCGTGGATCGGCACGCTGGTGTTTGTGTGTGCATGTGTGTGACCTCCGCGATCAGCAATGGCACGAGAACCAAGGCAGTAAGTTGGGCGAGTTGGTTACTAACTAAGAAAATCATCGTACAAGTGAACACTAAACAGAGACAAAGGTAAAAGCGTATGTTTCGTCGCCTCTTTTACCTTTGTCTTTGTTTAGTGTTCACTAGTACGATGATTTCCTTAGTTAACGGCACGAGAGAAGGAAAAAGGAGCCGCATTGATAAGGGAAAGGGTGGTGGTGGGAAAGGAAGTCATGAACGCACGTTAAAGAGAACAAGCAAGACCCATTATGGCCTGTTCGGTGATGCAAATCAATCAAATAAGGCACGCGTCCTATTCTAGAGCAAATATATACCAGATCATCATCCTTCTCCCTCTTGGGGGCGAAGCCCCTTAGGGGCTGGGGCTGTCGGCATCTCATGTCATCGAAGTACATAATAAAGAATACGCCGACCACAAGAGAATAAAACAATGACGTTTCGGCACCCCGAACGGGAGCCTTGCTCACAAGAGTGAACAAGGCTCCCGTTCGGGGCGCCGAAACGTCATTGTTTTATTTTCTCTTGTGGCTGGCGTATTCTTTATTAAGTACTTCGATGACATTCCCGACCAGACGGGCGTCCGTCGAAGCCTTGATTTCATCTCATGTCATCGTCGTAAGCATCGTTTCATGTAGTGATGGTACTAACCCACCAGGAAACTCGTTTACGCCTTGCGCTAAAACGTAACGTGTACTTGAAAATGCACAACATGAGCTGTCTAGTGACGTCATGGAAATCAAGTTGGTTTATTTTCTGAGCAATTCTTGCCATACAAACATAACCACTAAAAAAATGTAAAATCGCAAATTAAAGAGGTAGCACGAAGTAATGAAAAAAAAAAAAAGGATGGCTTAACTGAAACTTGGCCCTAGGTCTCAGGCCAACAGCACTGAACAATGCACAATCCACAATTGCTAGCAATACCACGATTACTTTTGCTAAAGACAGCCTAAACTGGACCACTTGCAGTATCAAGTAACAGTGTCTATAATGGCCTGTAGGTCAATGTAGATTGGAATTGCACACATTGCTGGAGTGACAGCCGCAGAAAACATTGCAGCATGAACAACTTTTACATACCTCTCATTTCTGTTTCCAAAGCCGAGATTGCAGAAGTAGGAGATACACTTACAATCTAGACCTGTTTGCATTGTTATTTCTCAAATGTTATTGCATGAAGTGGGGAGAGATGTTATAATTGTGTATAATTCCCATAAGCAAAAAAAAAAAAAGCTAAAGGGGAACATAAATGCACTGAGGTTAGCTGCCTAAATGGAATGTAAAACACTGCACTTAGCATAAATACTGAGCAGATACAAGTACGGGACAAACGGTACAGTTGAACCTCGTTATAACGAACACTGATATAGCGAATTATCGGCTGTAGCTAACTAAATACAATCTTTGCTTGGTCATTCTGTCTTTCAATGGCACTTATTCTTTCATAACAAAACTAAAACCGTGAGCCGCGCGCCATATCGGATATAACGAAGGAATGTTTGACCACGAGGCTGAGAAGCTACTTGTAAAAATCCTTCGGCATCCGAAACTGCAGAAGTATAAAGGCCCTTTTGTTCGTGGACACTGTGTAAAAAACTCCATCCTGCTCAGTGCTGTGAGTAGCCACCAGACTAAGATCACATCCTTCATCACATAAATAAAGACGCAGCCCTGTTTTGTCGAGTGAACCTTGTTTTGTTGTAATTTCACATGCTCATGTTCCGGCTCAGTCAGCTTCCAACGCAACAAGGAGAAACGTAAGGGTTACCTCGTTTATAGTGGATTCGAAGCCGAAAAAAATGCATTTCTGTATCAAGTATTTTTGCGCGACCCAGACTGTCGATTTGCTACACACAATTTTTACCTCTAGTGTTATAATGATTATCGGATATAATGAACTAATTTGCTGTCCCGATACTAATTCGTTATAACGAGGTTCAACTGTACAACTTTCTTCTGATGCGGGGCATTCCTCGCAGTGTTCCGTTATCTTGTCTTCCAGGGTGAAGTAGAAAGCAGGCAATCGACGACTGCAGATGACTGTTTTGGCCTGGCATGTGCTTCGCCTTTTGGGGCGCCTATAAAGGACGAAAGAAAAGAAGGGAGCAAAACACAATGAGCGCTGCCAGATCTCTCTTGAGCTTCCTGGCTCATCAAACCTCATTAGCTGGCAACCACATTCTGCTGTGCCGGTACCATATGTGGCCCAATGCAGCTGCTGCACCCTTGGGAAGGACCTAATAAAAGTATCCCTTTTCCTTCTCTACTCCCAAAATGAGTTTCTTGTACAATAAACTAAATGTGGCCAAAATGACGCAATGAACCCAGCGAGGCCAGATTAAACCAATGATGAAGCTGGACATACCTTGTACTGCTGCTAGCTTTATTTGCTTCAGATATCTTCAAGACAATAGGTATGGGCAAACGTGTACATTGGTGGATTCAAAAGGAAGGTGTTGCAGGAAAATGCACCCCAGACACCTCCTGCTGTGGCAATCACACCCCGCCCTCCTGGTTAGGGTCATAGAACACCAACCCCTATCCCACTCCTTGAATAGCCACTTTTGAGATCACCAGAAGCCTCTAAAAGAGTTCCAGTGAAGAATATATTTACATGGTAGGCCCATTTAAGAAACATACTAGATCAGCAGTAACTGTTCTAGTTTCTGTACTTAAACTGCAGAGTCCAGATGTTGGGATTCAGGACATGAGCTGTCACTGTAAACATGTCACTAAAACATGAGCTGTCACTCCCAAACATAGGCATGTGGCTGCAATAAGTATACCATAAGTAACCTACACAAGACAAAATATTATGGAAACAAGCTCGTGCAAAGTGGAAATGTTGTTGAATCAAGCACTGCATGTCCCGTTTTCTTCGGTGACCATGCCAAGGCACTTTTTATGCGTGGTGAAACTTCCAAATTCTAACACAACAAAAAAACACTAGTAAAAAAAAAACAACTCACAGAACACCTAAGTGCTTCTCATAAGTTGTGAATGTGATAGCTCCATTGTCCATTTGAACGCTGCTGAGTGCTTCTTTGAGGTTTTCACTACCCGTAACGTTTCTCAGTCCCTTTGCATGGTAGAGTTTTGTGACTGCATTTATGCAGGTTCCATATCAGACTTTATATGGTAGTATGTTGTGAGTACAAAGTACGTACTATGCTCTGTAGCCAATGGGCAGTTTTGGAGCCGTTTTGCAGCTACAGAGCCTGCACCGGCACTACAAGTGCTAATGTGCTATAGAACAAGTCTCAGCCAATGGGCAGACTCCTTTTCGAACCCGCTACACTGATGCACATCATTTGCACTGCTGCACACATCATCTAGACTTGCACCCACAGACGGTCACCCAACTCTTCACTAGCGTCATTCCTCCTCTCCTTTTGACATGGGGAACTGCAACTCCCCTGTAGTAACAATGCCATGTCACCAAATCCTAAAGGTGAGGGGGAGTGACATAGACGCGAAACTCAATAGAGCATTTATTGCTTTTGCATGTGCCTACACCGGCTTAAAGGGGCCATGGTGAGAAAAAACAAGTTTGGTTCATTCAAAAGATTGTCGCGTTAGAATCATACTGACACCACTTTTAACGTAAACTTCGCTCAAATAAGCTACATAATTAGGAAAAACGGGAATGGTCATGCGACCCACCAGCTCATTTCCCGCAACAGAACCTATGATGTCACATGAGCTAAGCTCTGCAATTGGCGGAGGCTGGCAGAAGCATACGCAAATTAGGTAGAGCTTACAAACTAGACGAACGAGCGATTTGCGCTTAAATTTAGGGCACATTCTTTACAAAGCAATAAGAATGATGGGACAAACAGTGGAAGTTACGAAAGCACATGTAAACATAGAAGTACTGATGCGTTCTGCTGTTCGTACTGCGCACAGCATGCTTGGTTTAGCTGCACAGCACTACGGGGCTTGGGGTTGTCTCAGACGACACTGGCCGATTGACGCAAGCAACGCTGTCTTACGTGACCCCATTTGTCGAGTGAGCACTGTTTCAGGGAACGAATATTTTCTCCCAGAACAAAAACAAGCCAAGTTTAAATGCGGGCAAAAACAAACCAAACGCTTGCCATGGTATGGTGGCGCCATCTAGGTTCGGGTAACGTAAAGAAACGCGGGTACAAACCTACACCGCTGTACAGGGTGGAGACAACCTTTGAACGGTCCCGTGCTGCCGCAATTGGGCCAACGGGCTCAACGCGTTATTCTTTTCGTTTCCCACGAGACCTAGCAACGCGAAACAGACAATATGATTCAAACGTCTTCAGTAAACCGCGTTGCGGCGATAATTTTAGCGCGTTTTTGACACAATGACTTGCTTCGGCGGCGAGCGAGCAACCCAAAATGGCGGCGCCAGTGTATACATGTCTCTACCCTGTACGGTGGACGCGTGAATGAAGGGACTCTAGGCTGCAGAGCGGTCGGTTCCTGTGATGTCATTGCAGACCCCGAAGACAAACGATTTAGCAGGAAAATCAAAATTTTAACTTAAATTGTTTAATTTCTCAGTGAATAAAGGATCGTTTGTATCCGGACAAGCGCTCGGGGCACTATAAAACACGAAATCTTTCGAATAAAACCAACTTGCATTTTCTCTCCATGGCTCCTTTAAAGGGGCATGATGAGAAAAAACAAGTTTCCTTTATTCGAAAGATTTCATGTTTTGTAGTGCCCCCCAGCGCTTGTCTGGAAGAAAACGATGCTTTATTCACTGCGAAATTAATCAATTTTAAGTTAAAATTTTGCTTCCCTCGCCAAACCGTGTGTTTTAGAGACGTCTGCAATGACGTCATAAGAACAGGTCTTCAAGCTAAACTTCGTGCAAAGCGGAGACTTGTTTACCGCTAGCCAACCTAGATGGCGCCACCATACTGCAGCGGGCTGTTTTCTGCCTTTGCTTTGTTTTTGACCACATTTGTACCCGAGTTGTTTTTGCTCAGGGAGAAAATAATCGTTTCGTGAGACATGGTGCTCACTCGACAAATACGGTCCCGTAAGACGCTTACGCAAATTGGCCAGTGTAGTCTGAGACAACTCCAAAGAGCCGCAGTGCTGTGCAGCTAAAACAAGCAAGTGTGCGCAGTACCAACAGCAGTACGCATTGGTACTTCTATGTTTATGTGTGCCTTCGTAACTCCAACTGTTTACCCCACTATTCTTACTGCTATAACAAGAATGTGCCCTAAATTTAAGTGCAAATAGCTCGTTCGGCAAGCTTCATAAGCTCTGCCTAGTTTGCGTTTGCTCGCCTCAGCCAATCGCAGAGCTGGTGCGTATGACATCATAGGTTCTGTTGTGGGAAATGAGCAAATGGGTCGCATGGCCATTCTCTTTCTTCCTAATTATATAGCTTATTTGAGTGAAGTTTATGCTAAGGATGGTGTCAGCATGATTCTAACGAGGCAGTGTTTCGAATGAACAAAACTTGTGTTTTGTCTGCATGGCCCCTTTAATTATACTTCTTATATCGTGATAACTTAGCCTTAAAAAACTACATGCCTCTTTTCTCAACTAGCTCAAGGAAAGACGGGCTTACGGCATCTTAGCGGCCCGTCAGGATCGGCTGCACGTCAGATGGGCAGGTGGGCTGTTGGCATTCAGGAGGCGTTCACCCGGCGACGAGTGGCGCGCTGCTTGTCGAACCGCATCTCCATCTCCTCCAGCACTTTGGGGGTGTAGCGCACCACCAGCTTGACCGTGCCTTGGGCAGCTTTCAGGAGCTCGACCGCCTTTTCATGATTCTCGCCTTCCACGCTCTGTGTCGGTAAAGAAAGGTAGATGGAATTAATAAAAACGATAAAAAAATGCAGGGAGAAAGTTATTGTCCCTTGAAACAGGCAAGCACGTGGGAATCAGTCATCTGTGTGTCGGTGCGTGTTTGCTCCCTTCACATGATGGATGCATCAGTGAAGAGAGCAAACATGCTGAATAATACCATTCAGCATAAACAACACTGCCATCGGAAAAAAAAAAAAAAAAAAGACCTCAATGCATGAAAATGCGACCAGCCCATTTGACGGTGCAATATCACCAAATCGTACCAAGTGATACCAGCCCTTTGTCCTTTGTACTGTGCCGTGCAGTTGTCAACAGACTTAAACCGTTCTCAGTCAGCCTGGTCATGGCCTCCTGTATCAGTCAGAAGCAATTAAAACACATCCACCGCAGACCACGCTGCACCTGCCGGCGGATCACGTTTACAGCCAAGATGCGCCTGTGATGCTCCGGCCAGCCGGGGCTTCTCCCTCTGCCCAGCCACGCAGCTGGAGAACTGGTCCAGCTCTGCTGCGAACGCTTCACCCATTTGCTGCCCCCTGCACACGTTTGCATGCAGGCTTGCTCCAGAGCTGCTGACTGTCTGGCCACTCGCTGGACGCTCTTCTTGATTTCGGTTTCAAAATCGCCGATTTTTGCAGACCGCTTGTGGCGTCCACGCGTGCATTAAAGCTGTTGTATTTTGCATCTTGTTTTCTTTTTAGGTGGACTATATGGAAATAGTGTTTTCAAGAGGTTGAAATTTTCAGTGCAGTGCGTGCATTGAAGCTGTTGTATTTTGCATCTTGTTTTCTTTTTAGGTAGACTATATGGAAATAGTGTTTTCAAGAGGTTGAAATTTTCAGTGCAGTTTGTCTGTAAGTGATCAATGACAGTGGAGTCACATGAATTTAATTATGTTTATAAAAGTCTGGACCATTGAGCTCCCCCTTGTTTACTTGCGAGTGCATTCAGTCTCGTTCTGCCACTAATATGTTTTGCGGTTCTCGGAAAGGTACGTGCCCATTCTTCTTACCCCTTTATTTCTACATTGGTGCTGCTCCACAAAATGCTGCCATCACACATGCAACGGACATATTAACTGACGATGCAGTAATCACCAATGTCGGGCCGCTGCACAAAGAATGATGACTTCAAGCTTTGGCTCAAGGTGATAGTGAGTATTTGAGGGCCACTATATAAGTTTAGAATAAACATTCAGCATGCATTTAGCTCGCTTCTCTCCCTATATTCCCCCCGCTACACTCATTCTTCAATCACCAATCACATACCGGTCAATTTCCAGTGGGTCACAAACCCACGAGTGAGCTCACACGTAACATTTCTGGCTGAACCGAGTGACACACACACAGACAAAATTTTTTGCATTAAATAATTTACGAACAAACAAGGTAACCCGAGAAACATCGCCTCTTTTGTAATTACAACTGTCAAGTTCTACCGTCACTCTACCACTTACTAGCTCATTTTATTTATGGCCACATTACTTTTTATATCTTCTTTGTTTAAACAGGAGTTGCCCATCAGAACCTGTTTTCATAACATCTTTTTTTTCATGCTAGAGCCAAAGTCTCCTTACACGTGTTTTACAATTGAAAGGGCTTTGACAACTTTTTTTTTTAAAACGACCCTTTGTTGCCAGGTGTGAAGACAAATGTTGACTGGCCCTCACAAACACAGGACAACCTGGGATTAGGGCACCACCAAAGTGAACAGCGGAATTTCTGGCACTGAGCAGGCACAAAGGGGTTATAAAGGTGGCTATCTCTCCCATAAACTTCGAACCACTCCCACCATGCCTCATTTGGAATCTGTTTTTTTTTCCCCCCACAAAGTTTCATATTTAATTCCCCCCATAAGTAATGTTTCGCACCTATGAAACGTTAATGTGCCTTGATGCAGTAATAGACAAAAAAGAATGTGACTAAATGCATAGAAGGAGTGAGATAAAAACAAGAAACCACATCAATATTAACCAGGGGAATTACTAGCGCAGAACGTCAGTCCCACAACTATCAATTGTATGTGTGAACCCGCATCTTACGATGATATGGTGTGGTGTTGTCAACCTCCCCATGCAAGCAATGTAGTAGAGTATGGATTATATCACTTATGTTTATGTTTAAAGGGACCCTGCAGTACTTACCATCGACTACTTGGAATGTACTTTGGGTAAAGTCTACTGTCCCAGCAATCAACTCCCACAACAATTATGAAAATCCATTCGCTATCACCGAAACTATGTGCGATGAGAAATCATGCATAACTGTTCCCTTTCAACTCGGCCGCGGACAACACGATGAAAGCTGCGTACACTCTCCCAGAGAGGGGGGCAGTTCCCGGCGTTCTCTTCGACGTCCTTAGATTACCACAGGCCAGAGAGTTTCCTCCTTTTCTCCGCAACGTGAAGGGGTCTATTTCCGGTCTGGTGCGACAAAAAAAGAAGACATGGCTGCCTGCTCGCAAGCGCTCCCTCAGGCTGGTAGGGCGTTTTTGAAGCAATAAACGTTTGTTGTTGAGTGGTCTTGTTGAAAGGGGAGTATTGAGTTCATCCTTCAAACTCTGTGCGCACTCAGAACACAAAATAAACGCCAACACTGTGCGTACAGGTTCAGGAATAGAAGAGGTTGGTACACAGCACTGACGACGGCAGATTGTCACAGGAAATGCGAGAAATACGTAAGCTGCGAAGTTGAACAGCAACAGCGAATAGGACAGCCACAGCTGCAATGACGTCGTTTAGGCCACGCCAGGGGCGCATATTGAGGAAAATTGATGAAAGCACGGTCGGTTTTTCGGCACCTTTCACAGCGATTTGCGCGCTCACCGCTTCACATGCACATGTAATATTTGGCTCGAGTATTCCTGGCAGTGTAATCTAAACGTTGCACAGGTTCACTTGCACTGCTCAAAGAGTGTTGCAGGGTCCCTTTAAGCAATTATGAGCTTACCAAACACATAGCATTTACCACTAGCCAACTTATCACACGGCAAACAGCACAGTGGATGATGATGCAAGACGCACGCACCACGCCGTTGACGGAGAGCAGCTGGTCGCCGCGCTTGAGGGCCCCGTGGCGGTCGGCCACGCCGCCGGGGATGATGCGTGAGATGTAGATGGGCGAGTTCTGCTCCTTGCCGCCCATGACGTTGAATCCCAGGCCCTCGTCGGTCTTGGGCAGCTCCACCACCCGCGGGTGGGCGTGGCCCTCGCTGGCCGCAAACGCCGCCACTGTCGCCTGCACAGAAGGATGTCGGAGGAGGAAGACTCTCAGCAGCTAAGAGTTCGTTCGATTTCGCATGCGCAGGCTGTGCACGCCGTGCCCAGCATTGCTGTTCAAAAGAGCACACAATGGAACTTTCACCACTTCATTTCAACAATCTCTGCGGCTATGGGCATGGATGAAAATCAGGCTTGCCATTACCTCTGTAGGTAAAATTTTGCCTCGTGAAACACACAACTTGCCCTAACAGATTGATTGATCGATTGTAGGGTTTAATGCGCTGACGCAACGTAGGCGATAAGGCGTGCCGTAGTTGGCTCCGGAATAATTTTGACCACCTGGGGATCTTTAACGTGCGCCGAGCTCTGGAACACACGCGTTTTTGCTTTTCGCCTCTATTAGAAAAGTGGCCGCCGCAGCCCGGAATCATCATACTGTCTTCCTTGTGCACAGCAGCGGAACGCCTCAGCCACTGAGCCACCGCGGCGGGTGCCCTAGCAGATCGCAAGGTCCATCCATTGTCTGTGCGTGCATTCTATGAGTACACATGCATTATGCACAGACACATAGAGATAAACAATCAATAACCTTGAGGGCAGAACAGAGGAAACGGTTCACTGTTTTTATGTTTTGTGAAATCAATGTTGCAAAGCTTAGGTAAGGTGTAATATAGGCATCCCAACTTCGTGCTTCGCATCTGATGCTTCACGAGCTACAAAACAGCTGTGCTTCCACTTCAAGTTTCTGTATAAACGAGTATAGCCTAACCTCTGGAGAGCTACCAAGTGCCACCTCTGCAGCCACAAAGGAAGAACCTCCCTTTGGACTGCAATTGCGACATTTAAATCTTTTCCATGTCGGCACATCGAAACAAAAAGAAAAGACACACAGGTCGGCCACTATGATTGCAAATAGGGGAACACATGTGGCGATAAGCCACATTGCACATGCGTTGTTCTGCTTACACATGCGTCAGCATTTTTGCTAATGTTGGCAGAATTGACTACTTTTGCGGTACACGTCTTTGTGGACAAAAATGTTTTCCCCCTCTCAGCGTGTGGCTTATGAGGTCAGCCACAGCAGTAAACTCGTACATACATGCAAAGCTGGAGCACTCCTCAAGATGGGTTTGTGAGCTCACAACGTTAAAAAAACACTGCTCTAATTTCGGCCTACAGTGTATACCTCTTTACACAGGAGGAACGAACAGGACAGAGCACTGCGCTTATGCAAGCATCGAACGTGTTCATTTGGCACGTACCTTAGCCGTGGCGCTAGCTCGAATGTCTGGGCTCCCGGAAATGTCGACGGTTTCGTAAACATGCTCGTAGACCTCGCGTACGGCGTTGCAAAACTCGCTCTGAAGGACCTTCTGAAGTGCAGCAAGTTTTTGGGCGGGAACTTCGCCACCTGTTCAGAGAAAATACTTGTATTCTACTGCGTGGCAAGTCATTAAACGGCAAAAGAGAATCAACAAAGCAAGCAGTGTTGATCAAGATGATGCGATCCTGATCAAGAGCGTATGCGCTATGCTGAGTAAACAAACAACAATTGAATGTGTGCGTGACTTACTACGTTGGAGTTTCTCCAGAAGTTCACAGGCGCGCTTGATATCTGCAATAACAGGACACTGACAACTTTAGTGGCTTGAGTGGGTAACGCTCACACGGCAGTCTTGCCAAAATGATTAAGTTTAGCCGGTTTTTTGGCGAGTAAATGTTAACGCACTGTAACTAACACTTAGTGTAACACGTAGCGTTCCCTAAGAATGCGAATGAGCGCGGAGGATTTCAAGTTATGCAACGTAAACACCATTTGTCCCGTCAGGAAGCGCTCCCGAAAAAACGACTGCCAGCCAAAAAGACAGGGTGCTGCGCTTGGATTTGTAGTCGCAGCTTTACGCGACGTATTGCTTTTTCTTCCGAAGCAGAAATAAGTAACGTTTAGTTCATTATTTACACGAAATTAGCAACCACGCCTACCTCTTTCGAGCATCAACGATTCTCCGACGGCAGCCATGTTTAAATATCTCTACCCCAGAGCCACCTGCTGGATCCGGGTCGTGCACCCGGCTGTGGCGGGAGGCTCGAAATGGGATCCGGACATACCGGTGTGGGGCATTGCGGTGTTGGGTGCCTCAGCCCAGACGTCTCGGTGCATAGATGCTTTATGCGCACAGAGCTTCCGTTGCCTGTTCCTTTCTGCTTGAAATTTATTGGTGGACTGTCTTTTTTGTGCACGTTTGTTTGAAATCGTCACAGCTTTTCAACCGTCACGGAACGTCCAACGCCGTCACATGTGTTTATATCCTGTTAAGTCAACATTATTCGAATTATTACTTTCAAAAATATATTAAGAGTGTACAACAATTAGGTGTGCCCAGCATTCTGTAGAAAAAACAAAATAACTTAGCAGCCTGCAGGCAAATCCCTTGCCGGCAGGCTTTGCTGCAGGTGAGGAGCTTTTTATATTTTTTTGCAATGGCCACTTTATTAATTTTTTTTTGTCTTTTTACGAAACTCACAGGTAGCTATATATGCAGCGCTCAACGCCAAGAGAAGGCCTAGACTTGATCACGAACACGCTTAGTACTTAGTGGGGCTACAGGAACTTTCTGAGGTTAGGAAAAGCATTGGAAAAATACTTCAGGTCCCTCGGTAAGCCTTCGGACCAGCCGCAACAAGCGGTCATTGTGAAAGGAGATTTGTTGAATGGCTTGACTCCACTGCACCACTGACCTCTACTAGTTTTCTGCACCTCCCCTCTCCCGTATATACTACTGTATATATAACTATAACTCCCCTCATCTGTACATATGTTATAATCATTTTGACATGTCCTATATATTGTTAACATACAGTTGAGGAGGCAGCCAGCCAGGCGCGTAGCCGGGATTTTTTTTTTCGGGGGGGGGGGGGGGGTTAAAGTTGTTCTCAAGCTCCCCCCCCCCTCCCCCCACCCCCCGACAGAACAAAAATCGCGGTAGTTTGTAAGCGTCCCTAAAGGCTAAGAAGACAAAATACACGTTTGTTTCATTAAATAGACTCCATTGCCCGGATAGCAATGATACCAATCAAAGTTTGCGGAGATAATTTCTGTTTACAGTGATGATTCCGAGCTCGGTCATTTTTGTTACTTAATTAATGCTGTCTGTTGCTCAAAATCCAGGCAGAATCACATCAGCGCGCACCCGTATGTGGGAGATGGGGGAGGGGGTAGGGGGGAGCGCGGAAGTGTGCTGGTGTTCTTGAAAGGGCCTGTGGTCTGTAGCATGTTTTTTAAAATGACTACATTCGTTCATCATGCCAAATCGATTGAGCATTGAAAGAACGATACTCTTGAGCCCACAAAACTTCAAAGAAAGGCCAGATAGAGGGCAAGGAAAATTCTACTAGAAAGGCACGTTCATTTCTTCGCCACCAGTACGAAGGCCCTTCACTTGCGCACACTGCTATGATGATTTTAAAATTAGGTGTAGCAGTGGATGCACGCGTCCGTATGTAACGGGACAACAAAGGTCGCGATGACGGGCACACCATGCAACAGCGGCTACGTTACATGTAGTCGCGTGCCTGTAAATGAAGCAAACTATACTAAAACTGCAGCGAGAACAAATATATATTTTAACTCTTCATGTACTTCATGGACAGTGGTAACTCTTCATGTACGTGTCCCGATACGCTCTGAGTAACCCTCGCCAACTTTGTGCATCATAGGATATTCAGGCGGATATGAGTTGCATTTACGTTTTCCCTCGTTCAAAGTTACCTATCCGCTTCATCGTGGGCGCTCCTTTCAACAACCAATTCAAACGTAAATATTGCGTTTGAAATAAAACCAGATACAAATTTTTTGGCTCTCAGACATAAATTGGTACTGTGACATCGTGTAAATATTAGGAAGCGATTATTTAAACATTAAAGGACTGCAGGGATAACGCAAGGATAAATCAATGGTCAGGGGAAGAAAATCTCTGTTGTGCGTTGCCACTTCCCAAAGCAAGGGCGCTGCTGTCCTCGCGCCGTTCTGTCATATCGCCGTTGTGACTCCGGTCCCTGAATATACACTGCTCTGGGCAGCCGCCGCCCAGGCAAAAAGCGACCGTGGACGCAATGGAGGGGCTTTAGTTGTGACTGAGGTCGAAGATGGCCATCGGGTATTTGTTACTGTCGCGACCGCTGTCTGCAGGGCTGGTGACCGTCGTGCCTTCACGTTTAGGAAGCCGGGAACTCGGGCGGCGAGCCGCAGCGTGCCGCAGAAAATGACTGTCTGCAACACCGCTTTCAGAAGGGGACACGCAGTGCGCGCAAGCTGAGACCAAGGAATCATCCCACGTCAACACCCTCCCGGGCTCCACAGAAACGCGAAAACGAAAAAAATGAAGGGGGACGCACATAAAAGGGGCATACTTTACCGCATTCAGCTAAAGCACACATTTCGCCTAATACCCTGACCCATCGCTTTCTTCAGTTAACTTTCAGGAGTATTGACTGTCTGCCACCGCAGCTTGCACGTGGTTCTGCTTACACACACAAAGATCGTCTTTTCCCTTTCCGGCTTTCATCGTACCAGTCTTCAGCCATCAATGGCTGGTGGTCTCTCTTTTTCTACGCTGCCAGTATAGTGCGGACCACTCCTTGCTTCCCCGGCCATACCGTGATGAGTCAATCTCCTCTACTGAGAACTACTCAGCCGGCCAATTATTCTGTGTGGCGACATGCCACACACAAAGGGACACACACGCACGCCTTTAGCGTCCCGTGAGCTGAGCTTACCCTAGGGCGCCATCGCTTTTGGAGCTGCACCCTTCTGCAATTATCCCGACGCGGGCGCTTCGTTTTGTGTAAGCACCAATGCTTTAGGACAAGTATTGAGTCGTGAATGTTTTTAATAGTAGCACGTCCAAAGGTTGTGCGCCTTTGTTCACGGGCGACGTCCTAGACATAACTATAGCTCCTGTATTTATAGGGCTTTAGGCATAACAGGCAGCACGGCGCGGGCCGGAAAAATTTGAGGGAGGCGGTGAAGGCTGAAGCCCCCCCCCCTGGCTACGCCGCGTGCCTTCAGGTGACTCATCCACGTACACCCCGGTAGAGAGCTTGCGAGGAATTTTTCCCAGGCCCTTGTTGGCCGATCTTAACAAGGCTTGTACCGAGTGGACTAGTCGGGCTAGAGGGGCGAAACGCACCGCTGAAGAAAGCACTTTGCTTCCAGTCTTTTTTTTTTTTTTTTTTCGGGGGCCCCGAAAGTTGCTAGAAAACCGCCGTCATTCATAATTATCCCTTGCTACGAGCCTAGTTCGCCAATTTGGTGAAAAGGAGGCGCTATGCGTGGTGCTGTGGGCAGATTATGGTTCCTTAAAAACCACGGAGTGAGTAGGGGGAGGGGGTTCAGTGAAAATTTCGGAGGGGGGGGATTTGAACCCCCCCCCCCCCCCCCTGGCTACGCCACTGCAGCCAGCACTCTGGTGTATGGGCTCCTGCCTTTTGGCTGCCTCTGGCTCTCAGCTGTATGGAAGTTATGCCAATAAGCTCCTATACTTGCACTTACGTCACTTACGTCACTGTAGCTTGCACTTACGTCACTGTAGCGGCCATCTTGGAGCACCGCTTGCACGGCGGAAGGCCGTGAACTTATCTCCCCCTCCGATCTCGAGTAGCACTGGGAAAGCGGAGAGCAGTACTCCAGAAAGGGCTGTGGGGACGTCACATGCAAGCTATGTATTGAATCCTTTCACAACTCTAAAACGTTCGCTTATTTCACCTTGGCTATGGTTCCCTGCACCTTGGATGCCGTAAAACATTACGCATTAGGGCGCTCGTTCCGAATAGACAGCGTTCATCGATTGGAACTTGACGTGAGCTGCGGATAAATGAGACCACCGTGGGTTCTTTATTACGCACCGAAACCACGTGCACACAGGTATTATTGCTTTCGCGTCAGAAAAACAGTGCCTCTGCCGGAAATCGGACCTGGCATTGCAATTCTCAGCGGCCAAGCGCCCTCGCCGCGCCCGCCGTGGGTTAGACAGCAATCGTGCAAATGAATATATCGCACTCTAAGCCAAACACATGGTTCAGCTTCACCACAACGCACTCCATGCCGCCAATTGAGCAAATTAGGCCAATGACAGCAATGTGCATACCATTCAACTCAGAAAAATGTGATCTGCGCTGTGGCCCTACGCATTGCAGAAGCCACGCTTGCATTACCTACGCTTAGTTCCTGCGCCAAGTGGTTGGGACGTTATCTAGCCGTCCAAGCAGCCCAGCTTCTCCTCCTGTCTAGTTTCTTACTCTATGGTCCTGTCTCAACCCCTTCGATACAGCACCTTCTTTTTAACAGACTTTGAGAGATGGCGGTTTGAGAAGCCGACCTCTTTCCTGTTTTGTTGCGCATACGACTTCGAGAAAAAGTGCTGGTATCCGTATTCTTCAATCGATCAATCAATCAATCAATCAATCAATCAATCAATCAATCAATCAATCAATCAATCAATCAATCAATCAATCAATCAATCAATCAATCAATCAATCAACCATCAGTCTTGAAGAGGGAACAGCACGCGCAGGTAAAGCGAACACTTCGCTCGCATGTCATTTCCTATTGTTCGTCAATAGTTGAGTACTACCCTTTTTCACGTCTGTAACGTTTCTCTCAGACCTTGCAGAAGTAGCGAGGCAAGGTAAGTTTTTGTGGCGAACTACACTGTAAGGGAAAGTTAAAAAAAAATCCCAAATTAAGTGGAGAGGCTTGAAAAGCGCGCAGGGCGCGTGGGAGCAATCTAACGGGGAGTATGGCAGACCATGCACTACAGGCTCCGAAGCAATGAAACTGCGGATGCCCGGGAACGTGGTACATACCGTTCGATAAGCAACTCGTAATGACCGCGACCTTTCCTGCGTGCCGCCGTCTTCTGAGCCCTTGTCAGTGCGGAGATCTTCAAGGTGTGTATCGATCTACCGACCTTGTTCTCAAATCAAGCGATGATCGCGTTTCGGGCAATTAGAGTGCTGCAATCGTGAACAACGGAGAGCGAATGAAGTCGGTAGAAGTCGCAGCAGAAAAGTTGAAGCCTGACAAAAGTAGGGGTCCCTATTTAAGTCGCGCCGCAGACGAACTGTCATTATTCCAACTCCTTGATCGTGAGGAAGCACGTAGACGTGGCTGCTTCCCCAAAACAGAGAACATGGTGAGACCAGCGAGCTTGCTCTTGCAGTTTAAACAAATCACGTTGCGTAGGAAATGTGCGTTTAAGACAAGGAACAAGATAGGAACGAAATTATATTTTTTTCTTCCTTGTTTTTCAACAGCCAAACACGTGGCACATGTATAAGGACAAGTACGTCAACCGAACCTTGCGGTTCACGTCTCAGCCGGTGAGCCTTTCATTGATTGCGCGTATTGGTTAAATTTTTATTCGCTTGTAGTGTGAGTTGGCGTGCGCTTTTAAGTGATTGAGCAGGGAGCTGAGGTGCATATAAAATTGTGCTTTGCGGAACGTTGTCGCTTGGAAGAATCTTTAATGGTACGAACAGTTTAGTGGACAGATCTATACCACAACGGTCTGCAGTACACAGTTAACCATCCACGCGCTTACTCCTCGAAATGCCATTCTTCTGTTTGCAATCTGCTTGGGGAGCGGAATGTAGCGCGCACTTTGCTCAGGACGTATTGGCGTCTCAGTGGAACGACTTTAAAAAGACAAACTGAACACTCGCGCAAACGTCTAAAAGCATGTACAAGGATTCAAGAACCGCATGAAAATATCTCAAGGGGCATTACATAAAACTTTGTTTAAATGAAATCATAAGAAATAATTTTTTTCTTTAAAATTATACGTACTTCCATGACAATTTTGTTTTGAGGACGAAGGGTGTAGTATCCCATTTTACCCGCCGCGGTGGCTCAGTGGCTAAGGCGTTGTGCTGCTGAGCCCGAGGGCGCGGGTTCGATTCCCGGCCGCGGCGGCCGCTTTTCTGGTGGAGGCGAAAAGCAAAAGCGCCCGTGCGTTCGAGACTTCGCTACACGTTAAAAATCCCCAGGTGGCCAAAATTATTCCGGAGCCCTCCACTACTGCGCGCATCAAGCCCTGGTGGTGTAGTAGCTTCGGCGCGTTCAACCCCACAATTAATCCCACTTCTGAGAAGTCTCGCAATGTGAAAACAATTCTTCGCGATCCCACTAACATTCACTTATGAACTCGTGAGTACCGTCCCAAACCATCTGTGTGTTCATAGCTCACCATATATCCGGAGTCTCAAGTGGCTCCCAACACCTCCCTACGATGAAACAAACCCCTCTCCCGAATGTTTGGAAAACAAAAACTACACTCGGGAACAAGTTAAGAACGGCAGTAGTTCATGTACGGTATCACTCCGCCGAAGCGACGGACCCAGATGTCAACGGGGCGCACGTTTTGAAAGGAGATTGCTATGAATGCGTGATATATCGTCTGCCTTTTCTCACGTAGTTTGTTTGTCGTCGCTTAGTTTATAAGCCTAGTTTCTAAGCCTACTAAGTCCAAAAAATCATGGAAATGGCTCGTACCATGTTCAAAATATTTCCAGTAACGCCCTACTCGCGCCGCGCGTAGTAACGTCCGCGACTGCGGTGATGAAGCGTTGCCGTTTTTAAATTGTATTCGAGTATAGTATTGTGCACTAGTATTAACCAAGAATGCCTGACGTCCCTTCGCAGGGATTTTACTAATCGGGACAAGAGCACGGTTTTGCTATATGCATTCGTTGCTTCACGTAACACTTCACCGTTTCTGGCGGCCCCTTCTTGGCTGTATCGAACACACTAGGGCTGCCAGGGTTATGCAAGAGAGATTTACGCTAGCTCGAGGAAATCTGCCAGGGCTCGAATAATCAGCGCTTTGCAAGCTCCCTAAAAACTACCAAGTACACGTCGGAACATTTGACATTGCTTGCCGGACAAGCCGCATCTTCTTAATTGTTTCATCATCAGCCTGTACGGGATGGGCTATTTGTTAGAGTTTGTTTTGTGCATTAATTTTTAGTGAGCACAATTTTTTTGCTGTAATCATTGGCAACTCACTGCGCATGGATTTCTAGTTCGTTCGTTTAGACTGAGATTCTAACTGAGCTGATGACTCGGTTATACGCCTCGAGATCTGCCTGTAGTGACGCCACTGGAATCCCAGCGGCCCATTTCGAAAGTAGCTGCGGGAGTCTCCGGCCCGCTCCCCACTGTCGGCACGTTCACGACTGCGGATTACAGTTTGCATGTGTTGAAAATACATATTTATGTGGGGCAGTCACTCTGTTCGCAAATGTGGTGTTCGACGAGAGTGTAAATGTTCCTGACGCGAACTTAGTGGGGTACATTCGGTATGTATAAGCGCCAGGCGTGTGTCACAGGCCGGCGTCACGAAAATGTCATATGCATAGAGCTGATCGTAATTCCACTGCCCTGAAATTTACTAACAATGTCTCCGTAAGCAGCGTTTCCTCATATGGTCATGTTACGGTTATACACTATACGATGTAAATCGGTTTTGTGCGCTTACATTAGCGAGGCACCCATACCACGCCAGTTACACTTGCCTATGTCATAAAACATTGACAAGAAAGCGTGGCATGCATTTCACGAACATTTTACGAAAGAAGCATGATGGATAATGCAAAATGTACTCGGGGATCAGAACAGGACAAACATTTAATGCTGGGTCGTTTTTTCGTGAGGTCAGCACCCGCAAACATTCATCTGCTACATATATCCTCCGCGAGCAGCGCGGAGACGGGCTTATAGAGTAATCCGAGCCCGCGAATAAATGGTTCTTCAAAAAATCGTCATATGACATAGGGAGCCTGCAGAATCTAGCACAAACTGAAATCAGAGGGCCTTATCGGATACCACCCTGTTCCAATGACACCTTTTATTGATTGTAAGCTGCTATACTCCAAATAATGCGCCCGCCGAGTAATCAACTGTTCGTTGAAGTCGAAAAACAAAAGGAAAGGGAACGCGCAGCTTGTGTGTGTGATTAAAAAAATGTTAATTCCTTGATTTCACTCCGCATTCGTAAGCAACAATAGTTAAGCGTACCCCTCCCCCACCCTCACCACCTGCCTTGCGGATTAGCACTACAGTTTGCCCCTAGTTGGTCTGGTGAGACCTAACTGGCTAAAGTTAGGCGAACGTCTTTAACATTTCTGAAGCTGCACTGGGTTTTTTTTAATTCCCGTACGGGCTATTCTGTTTCTTCTGGACTTGCAAACTATTTATTTTTCCGTGGTTCAATCCTGGCTTTATTAACTTTTCTTGGTTCTAAGGCGCGAGTGCATGCGCACATATTTAGCGGCGCAGAGCCCTGGAATATGAGTAACATTTTCGCGTGGCTTATATTCCCATAAAAGGCACAAGTTATCAGGTATTGGGTAATCACATCTCCGGAACATACTTTTCTACGACGTATAAATTCGAAACGAAGCCACATTCGTTGCATGTGCTGCAAGACGAAACCAACCTGTCGCTTTACCAGTACCAGGCCTGAACGAGGCGACAATAGAATTCACTTCTGCCTGCCGTATTCGGAGGTGGCAGTTGTGATATACTGCTGCACAGAACCGCGTCCACGGATAGCTCTTGTTGGCGTTCAAGCACTCTGCCAAGCAGCATATTTTTTTTTAAAGCACCTAGACGTACTAATTTCCTATAGACGTCACCATAATAAGTTGTTAAGTGCGCGGAAAGGCAAAGGGAATCTATAGAGAACCAAAACACTGCATGAGATCCTATCAGCCACCACAGCGCCCATCCCGTAAATGCTGCGGAGAAGCGGCGGCAGGCGGCGCAGTGATCGCGAAGCTCGAGGCGTATAACTTCGTGACTTAGCACGTAGAAGTTTCATCACTGTCGTGTGTAGACGTTTTAGAGCGAGGTATGATTCAAGGACGTCGGGAGAACTTATAGGTAAGAAAGGTAGGCTAGAAGTTACAAAGAGGGGCAGGCGTATTAATTACATGTGTGCACACTAAAAAATAATCTCGATGTGGGGATCGCAAGAGGGTCTCAATGGCTCTGGTATGATTGCGGCACAAAATGAAAGTAGTAGTAGTAGTAGTAGTAGTAGTAGTAGTAGTAGTAGTAGTAGTAGTAGTAGTAGTAGTAGTAGTATGCATTGTTGAATCAGGTGGACTTAACCTTGCATAACTGCCGCCAAATCGTTCCCAATACGATATCAGAGACCCGCAAAGTCACCACACCACACTTAGCCCTATTATTGCATAGACAGTCAGGGTCCTTCCACCCTGTTTCGAGGGAAGTCCAGCGATGCTGCCGCTTTGGCAAAGCTCGCTATGTTGGGTTCAGCTATACTAGGGATTTGATATGCTGAATTATAAGGACAGTGGTGCGATTTCTACATCACTGCTTAAGGGCATACAGTGTTGGTGGGTAGAGTGACGTTTCATTATAGCGCGGCCACGCCAATCCCGGCGCAGGCTCTAGTGCGCCGCACAGGTGGTCGCCGAAGAGGGTGCGGCATTGTGCAATGTCGGGAGGAAAGAGGCTCCGAAGAGGCGGCGGTCGCACAGAAGGTTGTAAAGAGGGGCTGTAACCATTCTCCCTCCGTAGATGGCCATGCTTCCCTGCGCAACCCACAACGCGGGAAAGCCAGCTTACAAAAACGAAGTTTACAACCATTTTCTGAAAGTCGGCTTCACCTTTTAACACAAGTGCATTACTGGAAGACACTCCTTAGCGGAAATATAAGTTTTCTCTTTAACACGAAAGTGTTTTATGCCGGGATCCACCAAGATCTGACTGACATCATATCAGTCACGGAAATGACATCGCCAGAAAACCGCGTCTGCGCCACGATACGAGCCGGGTGCTCCGTCGCCGCAACGGGAGGTGCCAGGCGCTTTACCGACTCCGCTACGAGCTGAAGCGCAGACACCGGCATGAACGCGCCATATATCTTTTATTTCGATGGTGCTGCCGTATACGACAGGTGAAGCGAAGTAGTGCATCACGATGCTAATGAGCGCCGGAAGTTGGCGCCAGCTGAGCTCGTCGCAACGCAACCGTCTGCCGTACACCCCACGGAGCACGGCAGCACATTTGCGAAAGCGACACACCAGCAGGTTGTTGCTCGCGAAGCACACCCACAAGACAGCCCCGCAAATTATGCTCTTGCGCTGCAGCGGACCGTGAGTTCACCAAACAATTCGCTGGCAACCCGTTGGGTTTCGTTCGCAATCTTTGCCATTAGAGGCGTTCTCTCTCTGCGAGCGCACGTGGTTTCATTCGGGTTTACGCAGTGCTCCAGCGCGTGCAATTCAGTGTCTAATGTTTTTAAGTTTGACGGTGCCATACCGACAAAATATAAATAGCGATGTGCAAGTTCATATCAATGCAGAATAAACATTCAACTGGTCCTGTGAAGGCACATCTCACTGTCGTGTTTTACCGATTCCTATAAAAGAGGTATCAACCACATTTTACGAAAATGCGGAGGCCCTAGGATTATGAATCTTTTCTGGACGCTGAAAAGACCCAGTTGGTTTATACTCGATCTGTCGCCGGAAACTATCTGCTGGATTCTAATCATAGAGAGCTTCGCTGTAAAAAAAAAAAAAAAAAGAGTTCGGCATCCCGTCTCACGAAAGGGGATGTCCAGCGAAGCTGTTGTGAATGACTACAAATGCTGATGGGGGACAGTATGGATTATCTCTCGTCGTCTCGGCGGTCTTGTCGCTTGCGCTCGGCTTCTTTAAAGGGACACTGAAGTGAATTTGTCAAGCTCCCGTTTTTGCTTGCACTGCGTAGACTGGCTCAAATTAGCACACTTTTCATCGTACATCCGCTTGATAAGTCAGTAATTATTTTATAAAGCCCGAAAGGAGAAAGCCTACCATGCGCGGTCTGCGGCGGCCACACCAACTAAAGGCTGTGACGTCGGGTGGAGGGGGCACCGTGATTGGACGATGTCCAAGATTGGCATTCAAACAAGTTCGGTTTCAGTACTGTAAAACAACATGCTTGATCCGACGTTATCGTTGGATGGGCATTCTCAATATCTCAATAATCGTCATACCGCGCTTCTGCCATGTTGTCGGCTGTAAAATGACCAAGATAAGCCTCCCAGGACGGCTTGGAATCGTATCAATCACTAGCCGAGGCCTACGCTGTGGGTTGCATTTCTTAGACGGAAAGGCGTTCGCAGATGTGTGGTCGTGCTGCTGACCGCTTTGCTTGTTCATCCAGCGCAAAAAAGTGCTTCCTGCACCCTAGTTTTACGCTGTACGGTAAAAGTTTCAGTTGATTTTATTTCCTTAGTACCTATATTAACTTCGCTGACTCTTCTATACCGCCTTCAATTGTCCTTAGATTTTCCTATTAGCGTACCAGTCAGCGAAGCGTCGCATGTGCGCTTGCGCAGCGCTTGTGTGGAGTGACCTGCACTTGGAGCTTGATACAATGTGCTAACTAAATAATAGCAAATTTTTTCATTCACAAATGTGTCATGGCTTAGTTTCAACGGAGCGAACGAATTGCGACGACCCGTCGGCGGCCGACGGACTGAACGCTGGGCCAGCTGACTCTGTCGGAAGGCGGCGAGCCATGCAGTAGCGCAGTCAAGCCAAGTCATTTCCTCCTGACGTCACACGAAAACGCCACAAAAAATGGGCGAGGATGCAGAGAGGAGGACAGCATTTTAGAATTGATTTTTCTACTAAATAAATTCGGGTAACGCACTCAGAGTGGTCGAAACATTGCCTATGGACTCCGGACTACAATTTGCGCTAGTAATCCCGCAATGTTTACAAATCACTTCAGTGTCCCTTTAATTAAAAGGACACTGAAGTGATTTGTAAACATTGCGGGATTACTAGCGCACTTTAAAGGGACACTGAAGTGATTTGCAAGCATTGCGGGATTACTAGCGCAAATTGTAGTCCGGATGCTGGGCCCTGCCTAGCCTGACATATGCGCTGGGCGTCTTGGGCAGGTACTGCTCAGTTTAGTGACGTTAGTCCTGGCCATCAACCATAATCTTCAAAAATAATGTTTACTAGGAACACAAGGGGGGGGGGGTGTCCCATTGTTCACAGGTGTCTTATCATCCATGGCGCAGTTTGGATGCTTGTTTTAGGGTTTGTTTAAGCTAATACTGAGCCCTATGTTGTATGCCTGATTAGCCTGACACATGCGCTGGGCGTCTTGGGCGAGAACTGCTGGGTCCTGCCCGGGTTTTTTCTTTACGACTCGAACTTTTCCGACCAACTAGAGGCTAACAGCTTCGCTGTAAAACGATGTACGTGAAAAGCGGCAAATGATATATGAGCGTACACGGCTGCGTCTTTCAGTGGCGTCCGTACTCCGTCCACCTAACGGACAACCACAACGAGGACCACTTATGGGGACTGTCCGGCTCCGTAGTGGACAACATCACCGCCTCCATGGGCGTACGGTAGGCCGCACCACTTCTACACGCAGTGGGACACGTTATGTCAAGGCTGAAAAAAAAAAAAAAAAAACAGCAAAAGGTTGGGATGAACTTCGGCGCTTCGGACGCGGTTGCAGCCCAGTTTCCGATTATCATATGGAATTGAAAAGTAAGCTTGTTCAGCATTAACTCCATAAAAGATATTTAAATCTGAATGATTTGCAATTCGAAATAATCTCAAATTTATCCAAGCCTCTTCGTACTTGTGCTGCTCGTGTTTTGTTCTTTGGTGTTCTCGGTCCCTTTTCACTGTAAGACTTGACATTGCATGCACATTCATGATAATATCTGTTGCGTTGTATACTATACGTAATTACTAGGTGTGGGATAATATTACAACATTTCAAATAACGAAGCGAGAAATGCAAAATGCGATTCGGTTTCGAGTCGAATAGCCCAATACGAAAATTTTGAATAAATCTTCGAAGTATTTCGAAGTTGATAACACGCACCGGCGTTTTCTACTTGTGTTGGAGGGCTTTCCTGTATTACTCTGGCGATGTGCGGCCAAACGGCAAGAAGGGGATTTTGGGGAGCGCCTCTATCTTTTTGGCGTTATGGCCAACTCCGCCCTCGTGCTTCTCCCATAAGGAAAAAAATTATGTCCCATAAAAAGAAACATAACAAGTTAATAAAAAAATCAATCAATAAACAAATCAACTTCAGCAAACCGGGTACTCGGGAATCTATGACAGTCCGCAGCTAAGCTTTCTTATCTCTAGGGTTTTGACTATGGAAGATTGAGCGCGACCACGTTATCAGGTTGCAAAAAGACGTCTCTCTTTCTTTATTCTTGACCGGCAGACACATGTGCGTTCGGGCAATACGGTTCCGGACGCGGTGCGGCCGAATACATACTGTATAGCAGGTTGGTCGCGCGGGAACGGACAATCCGGGGTATTCCGGCAGCCAAACCGGTTTCTTGGAGCGGGAGACACGTGTGCAGTCGCGTCATTTTTTGCTTATGTGTTTCACCACCAGTCTTCTCGACCGTCAATATCCCCCGTGAGGATTGATTTCGCCTTCAACTACTACGAGGGGGATGAGTTGAACAGTGGACTGGTGAGGAGGATAGCGAAACCACTCCTCACACGAGACGATGACCACTCTGTCTCACTCCTTGTCTTAGTGAGGAACGAGTGATAATGACGCTGTGAGGCGCGCGCAGGTGCGTACGAACAAACACATCATCACATGGTTGCTTGGAGCCAGACCCTCATCACATTCGACGACAATAAGGGAGATAGGGAAGGAATACAGTAGAATCCCGGTTATATGTCCCCGGGTTTTATGAAAACCCAGGTTTTTCAATGGGCTAGTCAAGTCCCGACGGAGTCCACGTAGAAATAATGCATTGAAAACCCCGCTTATCCGCGCTATCCGACGATCCACGCGCAGCGCGTCCGACCGGCGGACGAAATGAAAGTACTGCGGGCCTTCTTCTCCGTCTTTATTTCTCTTCTTATTTTTTCCTTCTCCGTCTCATATTTCGGTTCTCTCCCCTCCAGCAGCCGCCCGCTACTATGCACAATCGTTTTACCCCCCTCATCGCTGGCGTCTCCTCTCGTTGCGGAGCGGTCGCGGGGGAAGGGCCCAGGTGTTCATTTCTCCCACTGAGTAGTGAATCGCCAACGAGGTTACGCTGACTGGCTTAGGCTTCCACGCGTGTTTGTCGGGATCATGTGTGGCGAGTTCGCCCTAGCTAGCGGGGATTGCGGCAGTGGACTATGGTACAAGGTTTGTTTAATACAGCGTGATTGGCACCTGTACTGCATCGTTCTTTTCGCATGTACTTTTTTTAGGAATTTGGGTTTCCGAGCACTGCATTAGTTTGTAGTTTATATTGAAGTTTCTAGCAAATCCATTCCGCGAAACTATGTATGTTCGGATCTTGCGACGCCCCGCATTTTACGACGCTTTGTCACGGTCCCGAGAAAGTCGTAAATCGGGGCTCTACTCTGCGCATACATACATACGTACACACACACATTCACATACATACATATATACCATACATACATAATACTATCGTGATAAATTGAAATACGAGCAACGGAGCGTGTGGCTTTCAGTGCATGCCGCGCATCCTGGCCGCATATGCGGAGTGCGAACAAGTTACGAGAATTCGTGACCAACCTTGATATGAAAAGAGCGTCGTGTTTCTATTGTCCTTGGGGCCCTCAGCACAAAACAAAAAATAAAGGAATATAGCTGCGTGCGCCGTTTTCACTCATCGCAGCAACAAAGCTAGATAACGCTTGCGGGAGCGGGTGACGAACGCGGTGGGAAGACAAACCAAAGCGCTCACACGCCGAACGACGGTGTTTCCAATTCAACGTTGGACACAAACTCTCGTAACTTGTTTGCACTGCGCATACGGGGCCCGTCGCCAGGATGCGCGGCATGTACTGAAAACCACGCGGTCCGTTGTTCGTACTTCAATGTATCCCGATAGTACATACATACATACATGCATGCATACATACACATGCATGCATGCATGCATACATACACACACATACATACATACATACATACATACATACATGCATACATGCGTACATACATGCATACATACATGCATACATACATACATAATACATACATAGATACATGCATGCATACATACACACATACATGCATGCAAACATACATAAATACATGCTTACATACATAAATACATACATACATACATAATACCTACATACATGCATACATGCATGCATACATACATACATACATGCATACATACATATATAATACATACATACATGCATGCATGCATACATACATGCATGCATACATACATGCATGCATACATACACTCATACATGCATACATACATACACACATGCATACATACATACATACATGCACGCATACCTACATACATACATACATGCATGCGTGCATGCACACATACATACATACATACATACGTACATACGTACGTACGTACATACATACATACATACATACATACATACATACATACATACATACATACATACATACATACATACGTACATACATACATACATACATACATACATACATACGTACATACACTCTCTGAATATACCGTCTTATGCGTGCCCATTGGCGTGTCGGTCGCCCCGCAGCTACAAGTACCGGAGCCCCGATGACGAGCAGTGGGGCTTCAGGATGCTCAACGGGACCTGGACCGGGATGCTTGGCGACCTGCAACGAAACGTGAGTGGAGGGCGAGCGCATGCGCGTTGCGGGCATGTACGTACAAGCGCGCGTTGTGCGGACTGACGCGCGCAGAAGAGTGAGCTGGCCGTGGGGCCGTTCGTAATCACCACGGTGATCGACGACGACTTCACGTTCGGCTCGATCTTCCTGGTGGACAACTTTCGTTTCATGGCGGGACTGCAGCGACCGTTCTACAGCGCACCCTTCAGCAAGGCCTCGGACTTTGACGTACAAGTAAGTGCGACTCGTATCCTTTGCAAATAAGAATGCGTGTTACTACCACCGGTTGCTGAGCCCCACAACCCCGCATTAGCGTAGCGGTGATGCGGGATGAACATACCGTAAGAAAGGCGTCTAGACTGGCTGCTGGTTCCCAGAGGCAGACTGCGTGACACCGCGCGTGGCAGCGCTGCCAAATGCTTTTGAATTCAGACAAAAAGAAACGTGTTCGACTCCCTGTTGGTAGGTGTGGAGGCAAAATACGTGCTCTCTGCAGTTGCGACCAAGGTCTAGTAGCCTGAGGAGACGCTGTGCAAATGTGCTAGAAATTTCAGGAGGACATATCAAAATGAAACCACATTTTTTTGTAGATGGATGAGGTGTGCCGCTTTTTAGGCCGGTTTAGGAGGCGGGTAGGTCATGTATCCTCTTGTTTATCTGAAGCGAAACATTGTAAT
Source organism: Haemaphysalis longicornis (assembly GCF_048455015.1). Classification (NCBI taxonomy): domain Eukaryota; kingdom Metazoa; phylum Arthropoda; class Arachnida; order Ixodida; family Ixodidae; genus Haemaphysalis; species Haemaphysalis longicornis. The sequence continues at coordinate 74,370,914 of NW_027526335.1, read as the reverse complement.
ACACGCATTCAGTTTACAAGCCTAATCTCTCTCTCTCTATCTCTCTTTCTCCTCGTCTATGAAGGTACAAATAATTTGAAATTCATGATCCATGAGGCAATAATAAAATGCAGTGAAGTTTAACGAGCAGCATATCTGGTATGAGCTGGCGATCGCGCTGGGTGGTATGGTCTGTTATTAGCACAGTGCAGATCATTACGCAGAATGCAGCTGGAAACCTGCATATCCTGCACACCCTTCACCGCAGCCATCCTGTTCGACAACGATGCTTCACGCAGGTATCTCTCTTAGAAGAGATCCCGCTCGCCCATTTCTCGAATCGGGGTTTAAGGATTTCTAGAGGTGGCTTGTACTTCACTCATGAAAGAAGATGAATATCCCAGGTAAAGTACAAAACGTGAGGGCTGGACAGGATCATGGCACCACCAATAAAAGTCTCCTTGTCGTCGCAAATGCGGCCCTGCAGAAATTTGAACTATAGTTCATTCCTACTATAAACTGAGACGTAATTACCGGCTCGCAAGAAACCACAGGGGCAGAAAGAGGCGCATAAACATAAACAAGAAGTTGCGTACATCATTGTGCACCTGCCATTCATTTCCTGTAGGCCATTAATTACGCGCCTCAACCGAGGCCTGCCAATGCTGCACTGAGTCGTCTTCTACAGGGCTTGAGCATCGGAGTTTTGTCTCGGCTGTTGCATAAGGGCAGTTCGAAAAACTGTAGTCTGCCGGCGCTCGTGTATTTCTCGCTCGCAGCGCGTGTGGAATGAACCACTCAAAGGTTCCCTCACTCCTCGCTTTCTTGCCTTGCAGCTGTGGATCCTGATGTCCGTATTCCTCGTCCTGCTAACCTACGTGAGTGCAAAGCTTCTCAGGCCGCCCAGGGGAAAGCGCTCCAGGCGCTCCCTGGGCGGATACAAGGACACGTTCTTCGTCTACTTGGCTGCCATTGCGCAGAAACGTACGTCACTCCTTCGGCCTTCCTCAGTGCGCCAGTTAAGAACAGATCATGTACGGTATCACTCCGCCTAAGCGACGGACCCGGATGTCAACGGGCGCACGCGTTTTGAAAGGAGATTGCTACGAATGCGTGATATCGTCTGCCTTTTCTCACGTAGTTAGTTTGCAGCCGCAGCTCGGTAATTTATGACCATATTAAGTCCGAATAGTCACGGAAACGGCTCGTGCCATGTTCAAAATATTTCCAGTAACGCGCTACTTGCGCCGCACGGAATAACATCGGGCTGCGGTGCACGAGGCACAATGGCAACTTACGTTGCCGTTCTTCAATTTTAACCGAGTATACTTAGCTTTGGAGGCGAGGTGCAATTAGTACTTCCGAAATAAGATCGCGCGACGGGCATGGCAGCCGGGAAGACTGCCGCTGGCCTATGAAAGTAAAAAGCGTAGCGCTAATGCACTTGGGAGAGTGCCCAGTAAGAGCGACATAGACGCATTCAGAGTGAGAACGTCCAGTGTGAATGAGGACATTCATGAATTTTAGAGTTACCGTAGATTAGTTGTTCGTTGGTCTTCGATACTAAACGGGGAAAAAATCTGTGTGGGTACACATATCAATACGCGTATCACTCACGTAAAAGGTGGCTTAACGTGCAATGTATAATAAAACAGCACCGTCGGGGGAAGTCGAAATAGGTTTATTTCACGAAAAATGCAGTAGATGAAAGCTTCGAGTTTTAACAATCCTGACTCGGCGCCTGGCAACGCCCGACTGCAACAAGCAAAAAAAAAAAAAAATGCCTGCCGTAAGTTATTGCGCAGAGACAATCATCATGGTCGATTGCAAACGTTAATCCGTTATTCTCGACCTGAGTGTCGGCTTGTTCACTTTCAGAAGGGAGAAAAGGTGCTCATACATGGCGATGATTCCCACTGCTTTTTGACGGAGCACCGGAGATAATGATTAGTCGAGAAACTTGTGAATTCCGGCACTTCCGCGTCCTGAAACGTTTGCTTTAGTGTGGCAGGGTTAGCCTGTAGCTCAAGAAGTTCCATCTGGGAGGGATTCGCTCAGGCAAGAATTTCCGCCTGGGAATCCACTCGCGCTATAAACGGCCAACTTCCTGGATTGCTCATGGGGGTAGAGCTACTGAGATAGGCCGCAGTCCCGTTCGAATACTGGACTAAGACTAAATTTTCTTCTAGTACTGCGAAGTCCATGAAAAATCTGTACGGCTCTCCTGAAAATTTTCCCCCGCAGAAATTATCCCAATTTGGGGATTTCCCGTAAGCTGGCCGATTGACAAGTTTCATATGGAGCTTTGCAAAGACAAATTTTCATTCGGACTGAAGAAAACCCGCAGAAGCTGTCCCGGCGGGGATACTGTATTTTCGAGGAGCGAAACGTTTTTGTCCCATTAGAAAACTTCAGCTAGGCGGGCTGAATGGGACCCGCGGGCTGCGTTTTTGGGACCTTTGGTACACGAAAACAGCGTCGTTTGGTTGTGTCGTCGTGTCATTTCTCAGAAGCGTGCACCACAGGCAGGAAACGTGTGCTGCTTTCAACAAGGCAGCTTTTGTAGGTCTAGCGTTTTCATAAGTCGTGGTCGTGCGACCTGCCGGGGTATACGAGCGGCCTCGCAGAAACCGGTTCCAGACCCACCGACAGAGGGTGCAGTGGTCTCGCAGGGGCGGGTTCTCCCTTCCGCTAGGACTGGGAGAGGGCAGGGAGTCTCCAACCACTGCAGTTTAACTTCCGGTTAAACTGAATGTTAACCGCCAGTCTTTTCCGCGAGCCGTAGAATTTGCGCGGCGACGGCGCTGCCGTTCTCAGGCGGGGGCCCGTTGACGATCGAGCCGACACAAGGGGACCATAGCTCCGTTGTTTCAGAAGATTTCGCACCGGGTAAAACTTGGCTTCATTCTTTCGCCCGCTGTAGCTATTCGGTCTTGCTTCATTTGCTCCTGATATTTCAGTTTCTTTTACGTAAAACCCATCCGTACATTCATATGTTCATTTAGAGTCGCTGCGCCCGCCCCTGCTCGCAACGTTGTTTCCGTTTTCGAATTCTGCTTTTATCGACCTACGTTTCAGACACTCCCGTGCCGCACGGAACTGTCCGGCCGGCTTTCCACGGGCTCCTGTGGCTGTGGCTGGTGAGCTGCTTCTTCGCCATGAACTTTTTCACGGCTAGCCTGCTGGCGGACATGCTAATCAAGGTCGAGGAGCCCCGCATCCGCACCGTGGCGGATGTGCTCAAGAACCCGGACAAGCGAATCCTGCTCTTCGGGGCAGCGGGATTCACCGAGCTCGTTCTGGTCGGTGTCGACCACTGTTGCTCTTCCCACAGCTTGCTGCTCGTCGCTTCGTGTCGATTGCGTTCCGTTCAGGCGTAACCGCTTATTGAACCAGCGAGCAAAGAAAGTGAGAACCGTTCCACCGGTGACTGCGGTAGTATGCGATAGCGGTCGTCTGCACGCGTCCGTAAGCAGCGGGCAGAGGCAGCCGAGCGAGGCGGAAGATAGAGGAAATAACAAACACGAAAGAGAACAGGAAGGAATACGCAGGCACGTCTCTGGTGGCGCCAAGCAAGTCGCTCTGCGCATGCGCAACGCGCCGGAGCGTTGCATAGCGACGGAGACGAGCCCTACTTTGCTGGCTAGGCATTGTTTCGCTCAGGGGGCTTTAAAATCGCGGCTTTTCAGGAACGGGCATCTAGTGCTATTACACTAAAATCAATGGTCATGAGCAAGGCTGGTGGTGTTCTCGTTCTTCTTCGAGGACTTGGACCACCTGCAGCGTAGCATGAAGGGACCGGAACGTGTGGCCTATATATGCGCAGGTAGTACAAGTACCACACAGTCTGTGGTACTAGTGGTACTTGCGCATACAGGTGCAACACCTGAATTCTGTCCCGCTGCTGCAGGAAATATGCACACTGCGCAATTCTTTTCACGCCCTAACATTGCCTGACAAAAAAAAATCCCTGTGGATAGGTGCTGCACCATGCCTCCCATTGCCTGAAGAGGGTTAGTGGCAATTGTGTTCGAGCAGGGTTTTCCGCTCCTGACAAATTATGCAAGGTGATGCACATGGTCAACGACACTCGTGGTGACGCCGCAGGGTCACAAATTCTGAAGGGCATTTCTGGACTCTGCGACGAGCGGTGGCCTGTAGGAACCCTCTGCCGTGCAGTAGGGGCTACACAGGGCATATTAACGCGGAGACGTAAAGAGCTCTTCGCAGTAGTGAATGCACTTGTGGGGGCCGGCCATAATGCTGATAGCTGCCGTAGGTGCGAGGGGACGCCTGGGCTCATGCAGACGCACGTACTGTTCAGGTAGCTTAGCCATTCGCATAGGAAAATTATTTTATGATCAGCAGAGATAAAAGCATTTGCCGTGACGCGCTGTCTTTGCCCTAACGGCAAGGGGAAATAACTTTTTTATAGGGTCTTCTGGATGGAGAGAGAGAGAGAGAGAGAGAGAGAGAGAGAGAGAGAGAGAGAGAGAGAGAGAGAGAGAGAGAGAGAGAGAGAGAGAGAGAGAGAGAAACTTTATTACTCAATTATGGGAGCGTGATTCTTCAGTCCAGGAGCCCATTTGCTGTCCAGGCTGCCGTAGCCCTGGTCACAAGCAGGAGCTGGTCGTCAGGGTGACAGCTGGACAGCAGTATCTCCCACTGCTCAAGGGAAGGGGATGGGTTCAGGTCTGGAAGGACCGAGTTTTTGTGCAGTCGATTAATATGTATGTCAGAGTTCCTGGCTCCTGGCAGAATTTACACTTATCAGAGTACTGCGCAGGAAAGAGTAAACGCATACGGAGGGGGTGGAGAAAAGTGCTTCCTTGAATTTGTCTGAGTGTGGTTTCGTGTCGTTTGGTCAAAGATGTGTGTGTACTGGGAAAGGTCTGTCTCGTGGTTTGGTAGTATTGGGGGATTTCTTGGTAGGTGAGGAGAGGTGCGGAAACAGCCCCGGGCTCAGCGGCTCGGTGAGTGAGGTCTCGAGCTTGTCGATGAATAAAATTGTTTCCTGTCAATGCAGAGGGGGTGGAGTCCACACAATGTCCCCCCCCCCCCCCCCTCCCGGTGGGCAGGCGGATGTTCTTTCAGAAGTCGGCATGTGGCGGGGGCCACCCGTTTCGACAAGAGCCTGCGGCAGGCGGCTTGTCAATTGGTCAATATAATCTTGGAGTTTGTTTGGGCGTAGGGGATTATTGTACGTGCGTGTTCGATAATGTCTGACGCTGTAGCATGTGTATTGGAGTGCAGATTTCTGTTTTGTGCAAAAGCGAGGGACACAGCGTTGGTTTTTCTACTCGGCCTTTCTTGTTTTTGCAAACATTTCCGTGTTCCGTGAACATGTATGCCTGTTTTCTTGTTACTTTTAGTATAAACCGAGTCGAAATCTAGCATGTGTTTCGTCTCTTCTTATCTGTCATCCAGTTAACGTAAGAGTCATAAATTGCTTAGTCAGCCAGCGAGAACATGTATAGAAACTTCTAAGGAATAATAACGACAGAAAAGTGGATACCGTTAGACGGATCTACAGAAGAAGGGGAAGGCCAATAACGCGTTGGTGGCAAAAATAAGGAAATTCGGATACAAAGAATGGACTTGAGCAGCGCAGGACAGGATCGAATGGAGGTCGATGGGAGAGGCCTTCGTCCGCAGTGGACGTAGTAGGTTGTTGCTGCTGCTGCTGCTGCTGCTGATGATGATGGTGATATTTTGCTAAATGTTACGTTACATATACTTTCGGTGTTGTGGAGACCAAACACATCAGAACAGACTCAAAGTCCCGCATCTACTTTTTATTTTGCACGAAATTTTGACCGTTAATTTTTCGTGCGTGGCGTTTGGTGCTGTTTGCAGTACGTGGACTTGCCGGCGTACAGGGCTGTGTACCAGCAGGTGCTTCGGACAGGCGGCGAGCTGCATCCGAGTGAGATGTACACCGAAGACAACTTGCAAGACGTGCTCAATAAGAAGACCGTTATAATGCAGGAGGTTGGTTTCCTACATGGAGGAAAGAAAAGCTCAGGACAGGCCCTGGCGTCACCTTTATTGAAGCCGGGAACATTATTTCAGGAGGCGCCCTTTTTTGCCTATATTTTGCACACACATGCCGCCCCCTCTGCCTTTGCTACCACCACTGTCGCTGGCTGCGTCTGCCCGTGTTGGCCATGGGATATCGGCTGGGCCGCGCAGTCACGTAGGAACTTAGTGGGCCGGCCTTCGTCACCGTTGCTGACGCGGTTGACGGTGGCTTTCCGAGCTCCCGGAGCGTGCAAAAATAACGTTACTTACTCCACGATCTTCCTGATGCGCCGGTGGCCACCGGGGCCTCTCCTAAGCTTTCTTTCCTTCATGGTTTTCTTGCTCTTAAGTAGTAAAAAAAAAGAAAGAAAAGAGCGGAACAAATTAGCAGTACTTTTGTAAGTCCCCAAAGGGCTCATTAACGCGACCTCACATACGGTGCTAGTTTACATGCCCCTTACCTGCCCCTGCCCTCTCCCACCTATTTTCGTGAAAAGGGAGCAGCAATACCCCGTTTTCGACTTTACTCAGGAGAAGGGCACCCTGGAGGACCAAGTTCGGCGCAACTGCCACAAGTACCGCGGCAAAGGCTTCTTCTACTTCAGCGAGGAGTCACTCGGACAGCTGGTCATGGCCTGGGTGGCCCGCAAGGACATCGATCCCATCATACACCGCGAGATGAACAACAGGTGAGCAAGGGCTGTGAGCCCAGGACAGAGCTACCCACCAAGAATTCTTGCCAGAATTCTTGGTGGGTAGAAAGCAAAAGAAACAGAAATCGTTAAGAATTACGGCACCCCGTTGCTACCACTCAACGGCAGTGATAGCTGGCCGGTTGACCCTCCTTGGAAAACTACCCGATACTTGAATACCCCGAAAAGAAAATTGGATACACTGGGAGCACGCATGGGATTAGAACCCGAATCTTCAGAAGGAGCAGGGCGTGCTCCATCAGCACGCTGCCTTCAGTGAAGAAAGCGAGCATAATGCGTGCGGCGCTGACGTTATATCGTATGGCAGGTGCAAGTGATGGCACGTCAAGAGAACAGGCGCACCCCAGCCACGGAGGAACCTGACTTTGTGGAAGCAGGGCTCGCTTGCTCCCGCCTTCTCGACATGCTTGCTGGGCGCGTATGACTGTGCGTAATAAACCCTACGATGTCTACTTCGGCAGCACTCGCGAGATACTTCTGCATTACCTCCCTTAAACAATCTAAGTGTGTATTCTATATTTTTATGCTTGGGCTGCATGAATTTCAGCGATGTGATTTGGCGCTTGCGCAGGCTCCGGTGGCTGCTGGACACGGGCATGGTCGATCTGTTCATGCGCGACGTTTCCCCAGGGCCAGACGAGTGCTGGCTCCGGTTGCGAGACAAGTCCGACATGGACCGGCGCCAGCTCCATTTTGAGGACCTGCGGGCCATGTTCATGCTGTACGTGGCGCTGCTGCTGACTGCAGTGGTCGCCTTCGTGCTGGAGTGCCTCGTTGCCGCCTGGGCAAAGGGCAACCGCTGACTGCTTGCCGAGTCTGTGCTGTAAATGTGACATTGAGAGATTAGATATATTAGATTACATTAGATTAGGTGGATGAGATAACATAAGATTATACAGTTACACAGACACACAGATAGATAGCTAAGATTAGATTAGAATTCGGTTATAGATCTACGTAGTTAGATAAACACGTACAAGGTAGATGGATGTATAGACATACAAACACACAGACAGAAAGGTGGATAGACAGACAGATATATGGGTAGATAAATAGATATATAATGTCAGGTTCGCATCAATCATAATTAAAAGAGAAACTATATGAATGAGACATTGCTTTGTATAGCCCGGAACCCAAACAAAATACATACAATGTACAGAGATAAAAAATGACAACGGGGAGCTGTGTTAAAGTGGTAGAGAGAATGGCAAAAGAGTTTCAATAAAGGGGTACACGTAATAAAGGGGTCCTGGAGCAAAGGAAAAATACACAGTTTGTGATATTACTTGGCCCTAGTTCGTCCCTGAGGCACCTCTGGACCCCGGAGCCCTGCCGTTGCGTGCGTCGTCCAGGTCACCTGTCGGGGCCCACGGTGGTATGGAGCGGTCCGAATTCCCGCTCGCATCGCGAGCGCAGCTAGCTTTCTTGGGAACACCGCTGTCCACTCCGGAGTCTCGGCTCCTAGAGGAGAGGGGCTAGGAGTCCCGTTGCGGATGACCACTGGGACGCAGCACGGGCCCGAGCGCCCGACCCCCACGCGTCCCGGTCACACTTTCCGCACACCTGGCATCCACCACGGGATCCCCCCGACGCAGGGCCACTGTCAAATCCACTCCCTATTGGCCGGCGCCCGGCGTGTTCCCATGTTCCCACTTCGAGCGCTCGAAGCTTTAGCCCCGGGTGAATGACCTTGGCGCCGCGTGCCTTGCGTTTTAAAGCATAGCTCTACCATAGCTTTTAAAGCATAGCTCTAACGGTTCTTTCGTGGGGTGCGGGACAACAAACTCCCAAAGTGGCGGTGGCGGCGGCGGAGAAAAGGCGGATGTCACCCACGAAGCACACTGTAGATGGCGCAGCGAATTTACCCAGCGTTCCCCGCGCGGAAGTGCCTGCTCGCTGGCGGCGGCATCGGCGGTACGGCTTTGTCATCTGCTTTAGCGACGGTTGTTTCGAGCCGGTTATGGCGCAGCTTCGCGTCTATTGCGCGCTGCCTTCGCACGGCTTCATTGACTTGTTCGACAGCATCTCCAGCGTAACCCGCACCCGGCGGAATTAAGTGGTCGTACGGCAAACATACGTTAAGGATTGGTTTGCAGGGTGGGAAAACAAAATGTACAAAACAACATACAGTCATCTGGCAGCTATAAGAACGATACCTTTCGCGCACTGCTTGCCACGAATGGGACTCCGTTTTCTAAACTGGTGAACACCAGTTCGGTTGTGTTTTAGGAGGTATTACAAAAGGAGAAAGTAGCAACTTGTTGTGATAAATGGCGATTATAAAAGCTCCCTCAGATTTCTCGCAATTCTCAATCTTACTAAACTAACTAGTTTAAATCGGTATCAATGGGAATCACTAAGCTCACATATGCCAAATTGTTTCGGTGTCTCCGCTTGTGTCGCGGGGTGGTGTATCCCCAATCTAGCATATCAGGATGGCTAGGTGCCGCTGTCTCACCCTTCGAATGACGCTCCTCTCCTTTTTCTCTCTCCCGGCTCACGGCCTGGCTACAGCGGTGGCGTCCGCTGCTCTAGCCCGGCCGGGGCCGACGCTGCTCCTGCGTTCGGGACGCCGTCCCCGCGAATTCCAGGTAACGGCTGGCAGAATCTCTTGTTTCACTTTTTGTAGAGCTAGATTTATGAATTCAATTGACATCGCGTGGGCAGTCGTTGGGGGTGTCGTTTAAAGCTTTGCTTTCCAGCCACGTTCGCAGCGTGAATTGGAGCCAATTTTTTTATTGCGCCATTTTGCCACAGGGCAGAAGTAACAAGGAAACAATGAACAAGACAGGACAGATGTACGACACAGAAAGAGAGAGAGACAAACGTTTATTTATCTAAAAGGGAAAGTATTAAGAGCGGGAGCGGTCACCTTTCAAGTCTAGGAGGCGGCGAGCCCGCGGAGACTAGTGCCCGCGGTCGAGCAGAGCTTGTTGTTGCTCCGGAGCCGAGCTGGTCAGCGCAGACTCCCGCTGCTCAGGTGATGGGTTGAGGAGGGGTTTAGGGTTGTCTGGGCATGAGTGCACCAAGTGGTAGGCAGTGACAAGGACGTTACAAGTGCGGCAGTCGTGTTGGAAGAGTGACGGAGAAATGTTGGAGAGAACCGCGTGGTTAAAGTAAGTGCTGGTCTGTAGCCGGCACCAGGTATGAGACTGTCGGTGGCTGAGCGTAGGTTTTGGCGGGAGATAGATTCTGTAGTGCAGGTAGTGGGACACGATGGCATTGTATGTTGAGTTGAGGGGTATTGAAGAGGGGATAATGGAGGCAGGCAGCTCATGGCATCTTGCCGTAAAGGGGTCATGCAGATAACATATATGTTTGGTGAATTGCCTCGTTAGAATCGTACTGACGCCACTTTTAACGCACACTTCACTGAAATAAGCTGTATAATTAGGAAAAAAAATTACGCCCACCTCCCCTCGCGGGAACCCTGGTGTGATGCGACGCTGAGGGGGTTCAAGCGCAAGCGGAGAGCAACCGTCGACCGAAAGGCCGCCGGAGAGCGGCACACCGGTTATATGCGCAGCGCGCCCGAAGGAGAGGAGACCGCGGAGAGAGAGAGAGTGCCGCGGCTATGACGCAACACCATCCAACACAATCCACTTTAATCCAATCCAATACAAATCCAATCCAATCCAAGCCAAGCCAAGCCAATACAATCGAATCCAATCCAATGCCCCTCACGAGAGGGTGTTCGCTATCGAGAGGAGAGGGGGAGAGTGGCTGCGGACAACAACAACGGACGCACGCGGACAACAACAATGGACGCACGCAGTAAGGACAGGGCCGCCGACAAGAGATGCTCTCAGCGTCGCATCTAAAAGAGAATGGCCATGTGACCCACTAGCTCCTTTATCGCAACAGAACTTATGATGTCATATTCCCTGCTGTGCGATTGGCTGACGGCGTCAAAAGCAAACGCAAATTATGTAGGGCTTATAAGCTAGCCGAACGAGCTGTATGCGCTTAAATGTAATGTATTTTCATTTTACAGCAGTAAGAACGGTGTGGTAAACAACGAAAGTTACGAAAATTCACGTAAACATAGAAGTACCTATGCGGACTGCTGTTTGTACTTGGCGCACTATGCTTGTTTTAACTGCACAGCAGCCCGCCGCTTTCGAGTTGTCTTACACGACACTGGCCGACTGGCGTAAGCGAAGTTGTCTTGCGTGACTGTTTGTCGAGCAAACCATATGTTTCACGAAATGGTTACTTTCTACCGTAACAAAAAAAAGCCAAGTGTAAATACGATCAAAAGCAAAGTAACGGCGCACAATGGTCCGCAGCTGACTATGGTAACGCCATCTGGGAGGACTGACGGTAAGCAAGGCTGAAGGGCCTAATGACGCACTGGAAGGTTTTTGAATACCCACCCTCGTGAATTCACGGCAGACATCACGAAAACACCCGATTTGGCAGGAGTATCAGAAGTTTAACCTAAGTTGATTCATTTTTTTAGTGAATACGGCATCCTTTGATGCCAGACAAGCGCTGGGGCACTATAAAACACGAAATCTTTCGAATAAAACAAACTTGTATTTTGTCTGCATGGTTTTTTTAAGGATGCGAATGCCTGAAAGTGCCGATCGCGGGTGGCAGCGTAAGCTGCCTTGTTCCCGACAAGGCACCAGTCGCCTTCAGTCCATACGATGGTGATTTCAAGACATTCGGGCAAGGTATGGAGGAGACAATTGCGGTACCCGGCCGTACTGATAGAGTCGGCAGGCCTGTTGGGAGTTGGTAATAATTGCGACTGCTTCGGGTGGGTAGTTGCAGCATGTGTAATCGCGGTGGCCTCTGTCGCTGTGGGAAATATATTGCAATAAGATGCTGCAGCGTCCACATTACTCCGGGGAGTCAGGAAAACAATTGTGGTTCTTGGTGATCGGGGGTGCTGTGCTATGTGCGTGTTCAGAACTTGGCGGTCTTCTGGGTGTTTTCTTGCCAGATGACAAACGCGAGCTTCTCTGCGGCCCTTGCTGAAGGTCGGGTGCATCTGGCGGGCTAAGGGGCTACCCGGTTATTGCACCGTATACGTTCGGCGGGATCGGGTGCGGGGCGTTGTTGGAATTGGGGGTGCTCCCCCTATGAGTTGGAGTACTCTCCGGCCTGCTCGTGTTAGGGACAGGCGGTTGAGTTGCGCCATATCTTGGACTTCCAGAAGTACTGAGAGGGTGTTATGTATGCCGAGTTGTAGCAGTTTCTCGTTGCTGGTGTACGCAGGGAGTCCCAGTGCCGTCTTGCGTATGAGGGTATCCAATTTGGCTTGTTCTTGAGGCTTGGGGGCCAGGAACGGCGTGGCGTACGTGAGCCTGCTGAGGAGTAGCGCTTGTACGACGTGGCATGTGTCCTGTTCTTTCATTCCAAAATTTTTGTTGCTGATGTGGCGAATGAGGTGGGTGAGTTTGGCTATGGTTGTTTGCAGTTGAGGTAAGAGGGCCGCGCCTGACCCATCGTGGTGGAATGGGACCCCCAATATTCTTAGAGTCTTGACTTGGGGCATGGGTTGGCCGGAGATGGTTACTTGTGGGTCAGGTGTTGGGTGAGGTGGGCGTAAGCAGCTGCGGGACTTTAAGGCTAGAAAGGATGATTTGTAGGGTTCACAAGTCAGCCCTTTGGACTGGAGGTAAAAGATCGTGGTATCAACTGCTTTCTGCAGGGCATCTTTTTGGTGATCGCTGGAGCCTTCTGTGGTCTATAGGGTTTTATAATTAGCATAAAATGTATGACAAAGGTGCGGTATGGAGCTCAATAGTGAATGGAGAGGGAAGAGGGCTATAGAACAGTAGCATATCCAGAAATCTGGGACAGGAAGCTTCTAGTTCAGCTGGCTGGCACCACGTGGCGTCTCAACCTTCAAGATTTCAAACTTCCCGCGCTGACGTATTCGGTGATGCGGGAAATGAAAATTATAAGAAAAAGAATTCACGTTTCCAGTACCGGGCTTTATCGCCGATCGCCTTTCCGTGTGTGCTCCTTTACGTACACCTCCCCTGCAGAAGCACACCGTCATGCCAGCACTGCTGGTGCTTTTGATAGGGGCCGAGGCGACTTCTTAGTCTGGAGTGAAGTTGCTTTTCGCACCGTCGGACGGCGTTTGTTGAGCTCTGCGCAAAATAAATGCGACGGTAAAAAAAGGAGGAGGGAGGGGAGGGGCGTTATCCTTTTTATTATTTTTTTTCCTGGGGGCTAGGATAGCTGGAATAGCCCGTCTTGCTCATGTGAACGGCCAGCGTGAGTTTCGGCGCAATAGGATTTCTATTGAAAGAATTAAGTACCGACAACTGACCGAATTTTATCGCCGGCCCGTTCAGATATCGAACTCGTGTTAGCTGATATCGGCAACCTATACGAATGTCTTAAAGCTGTTTTACAGTGTTTTCACCTAACCATCAATATGGGGGTTTGGGGTAGAATACATGTTTTCACGGATTACTCAATATGTGTTTACCCAGTTGATATGCTTTGGATTCAGAGAACTACTTGAGGATTTTGTTCTAATAACCCGCAAACGAGCGAGCGGGATCTTGGAGTTTACACTCCTAAGAAAGTGAACACGGGTAGGATGAGATATTATTGCCTAGCAAAAAGTGCTGGACCTACAGTTTTTAAACTTTGCGAGTACATTCCTATTATGACGCAGGATCTCAATAAAGGTCCATCTTTAATGACACTCCTTACCAAAAAAAAAAAAATTCCGCGTGCACTTAAAGTGACCCAGAAACACGTTTCAAAGGTGGCAATCAAATGCATACAGCTGGTAGAACGGATTATGGGGAGCATTTGAGCCAAGCTTGAGCCCCGTACGTTCTATGTATAATTTGTAAGCAATTTTTTAACATAGCCTTTCTCAGCCGATGAGGCTGACTCCACAGTCCGCGCTGGCTGCGTCATTTGAAAGCCATTCGCTGTACGTTTTCTAACGACGTCTCGCCGCACGCGACGTCACGATGGTGCGTTTCCGGTCTCTATTCGTGTGCGGGCTTACCTACCGACCGCCGCTTGCCGCCGCGCCGTCTCCGATTAAGCAGCGAAGTTCCGAAACGAGCACCCGCGTCCGCTGGACAGACATGAATTACCCGTGCTGCGTCGTTGGTTGCAAAGCCAGCGACTGGCGTAATGTGAAAACGAGGCAGGCTCTGCCGAAAGATCGTCTGTTTGCCACTCATCTGACTCTCGGAGTCGACGGTGCCAAGATTTTTTTCGTGCTTGTGGCAGGCACTTCTATCTTTTAGGATGTCTGCAATATAATGGCCTCTTAAAGGTTATAATCGCTTGATCGCGAGGTTGCTCCGATAGTTTGGACACATAAATCAATTCGGTAAGCGCATTTCTCGCAAAGTTATACGCACATTTGCAACGTAAACAAACCGTCCTCGTCGTAAGCCTAGCCGGCAAAGCCGGCGGAGCAAAAGTCGGGAAAAAAAAAGGCAATCAATAAATAGTTGAAAAAGGTTCCAAGACCCTTCCGCCGCCCCTGACAGTAAGTTAGGAAGGAGAAAAACCTCAAATATCCAAATCGTAGCGTCCGCACCATCCGGCCAAAAATCGGCTAAGAGTAGGGCGCGACCAAGGGTGGGGTATGCGGGCAGACGAAAAGTTGAAAAACTTGGCAACCCGATGGATTCAGAAAACTGTAACCACTCGTTGAGGCCGCCAGAGCAAGGGCTACCGTTCTTTAAGGTTCGGATCCATAGTGCCTAAGATAAGCAGGATCAACGCCCAGGCGGCGTTGGCAGGATTCACAGACCGGAAGTCGAGCGTCCTGGCTCCACGTGACTATTTACAGTGGGGCTCTTCGTTTTATCGTCTCGGACTCACCGCGGACTCCCCCAGAAGCAATCCGGCATTCGTTTTTCATGTGTATTCCTATCTCATGGAGAATCTTCGGACTACCTGCGGACTATTCTCGGTGAGTCCGAGACGGTAAATCGAATAGTCCCGGTGTTTCAAGCTCTTTCCGGGGGGAGGGGGGGGGGGGGGAGGGGAGTAGGCTGTTAATTAGTTTGAGTTTGGGCGTTGCAATTGAATCGGTCGCGGCTTGTCTTGCAATGCGGTTCATAGTAAGCGATTTTAAATTTTTGTCGCGTGATTGGCGTGTTGTAGTTCTGTATGCGCCGACACGAGCGAACGAAAGGAGAGTATTTTTGAGAATATCCGTGCACTAATGGACACTGAACGTATAGTTGTTTTTCTTTGGAGACTTTATCTGTGTATGCTCTGCGCGCGATAAGTCCAGTGATACGCATTCCGTGACTTGATCTTGGCGTTGCTTGAGGCAGCGTCAGACTATTGTTTAGAAGATGTCGGGGATGCGCTGCTTGGCGCACGACAAGTGCAATTCACCCATTTTCAGGGCACAAGCCACGCCCGCTTGGATCGGATTTATGTTTCGCTCAAGCACTTGCCTGAGTGCGGTGATTATTGCATGACACCCTTGTCGTTTAGCGACCACTGCCTGGTTTCTTTTACCCATGGTGGGCGCAAGCCAATAGCAAACACGTTTAATTGAAGTCTTTGGAAAATGAATAGTAAATTATTCCAGGAGGAAAATTTACAACTGAAATAAATGAAAAAAAATACAGCGTTTACCAGATGGGAATACTAGCTGGTCCTCTAGGTGGGAAATTTTTAAACAACAAGTAAAGTTGAGTGCGGTAGAAAAATCAAGTGCACGGATGTATCGTGAGAGACAAAGCGAACAACTTCTACGTAAAAACCTCGCGTCGCTTACTACTGAAGAATGCCAGTCGCCAGGGTCGAATAAGGAAGAGATTAAAAGGGTTAGGCCGGAGCTTGAAGTTATAGACTGGAATAAATACCATGGTGCCCTGGTGAGAGCAAGGGCGGAAAGGTTGCTGTTAGATGAAGCGCCCACCAAGAGCGCGCTTGCATCAGAAAAGCGCTACGCTTGTAGAAATAGGATAGTCGAAATTGAAAATCGTGGAGTGCTAACCAGTGACCACGCGCAGATAGAGGGTGCTTTTAAGGATTTTTATGAAGCCCTTTTCTCTGTTATCAAGTTCTACGCCGATAATTTCTGACACGAATTCTTGAACTTAATGCCTACAATAGGAGACGACATGAAGGGTATCCTTGAGATGCCAATCACCGTTAATGAAATTTTGATTGCCATTGATGATTTAACCCACGGTAAAACGCCAGGCCCACATGGCCTAGGCGCGTGTTTTTACAATGCCGTTAAAGACACGCTTAGCGCAGTGTTATATGTGAAGTTTACGACGAAGCGTACGAAAGCAACAGACTGCCACCATCTTTCACTCTATCTCGCACAGTTCTCATTCCAAAGACTGAAGATGCCATTAAACTTCGGAATGTATCAGCATACTGTCCAATCAGTCTCCCAAATGTCGACTATAAGATATTAATGAAGGTCTTCAATTAGTAGCGAAAGAAATAGTCGGACCACACCAAACATGTGGCATTAAGGGTATGTTCTATTACGACCAATACCCACGTAGCCCGTAGCATCCTGGAATGCTCTGACAGCCTTGAGCAAGAAGTAGCAATGGCAAATAGACTTAGAAAAAGCGTTCGACAAGGTCCTCCCCGAACTGCTATTGATGATTCTTGAGCACACAACATAGGAAAAATGATTACGGATGGTGTACGCATGGCGTACAGCGACTGTAGTACAAGCTCGGTGGTCAACAAGTCGGTAGGCGCTTCAGCTCAGGTCAGCCGTTCTGTACGCCAGGGGTGCCCGCTGTCCTCGCTGCTGTTCTGTATGTTTATTGAAACGTTTTGTGCAAACACCCTACAAAATAGGAAAATCAGCGGGTTTTCATTACAGTCCTGCGTAGTTCATGCGCTCGCTTATGCAGACGACATTGCTTTGTTTTTCCAAGACACGGGTAGCATCCACGAAAGTATAAGTGTTCCTAAAAGGTTCTGCCTCTACACTGGTAGTTCCGTCAATTGGGATAAGTGTACATGGCAGCTGGTTGTGGAAGCCGCGTACATTCGCAGGTATCAGCTGAGTAGACACACCAGTGAAGTACTTAAACATCCCCCTCGAAAACTATCGTGACAGTGACCCGTTCTGGTGAAAGCAAGCCATCGAAATCCGTGATAAAGTGTATAAGGGGGGAGGTAAGCTGTTGTCCGTGTTCACGCGAGCGATTGTGTTATCTATTCTTCGTGTCAAAACTTTGGTACGTGATGCAGGTTCTCCATTGCTCGCGTGCCAATTTGCAAAGATTGCACAGGGTGTTTGCTGTTTTTATTTGGTGTTCCACTTGGGAGCGCATAAGTCGAACCAACCTGTTTAGACGAGTGCGCTGTGGGGGCCTTTCTCTTGCGAACCTTTTTCTACGTCAGGTTGTGAACCGCTTTCTTTTTCTACGTGATGTGCCAAACCCTATATTGCGCACCGTGTGTCAAGTGTGCCTAGGTAGAGTTTTGCCCAAATTTGTTGTCACTTCCTGTGTCCATGACGGTGGCATTCATGGTTATCTACGTGAGGTGGTACTTGCGGCAAGATTTTTATTCTCACGGTGTTGTTTCGAATATCTGGCTACCGTGCACAGAAAAAAAGCTGTATAGAGACTTTCTTGACACGCCTTTGCCGACTTTTGTACAGATCCCTATACAGTGCAGGGCCAGGAGAAGATGTATGTCAGTGCGTAAAAAAAATGACTGTCCCGCCTTTGTAAAGTCTTTTTTTTTAATTACACGCGGGAGTATTACCTGTTAAAACTTGGATGATTCAAAAAGGTTTATTTTTTAAATGAGGCCCAGCTGACTGCTTGGTTTGTAAAAAGCCAGAAACAGTAGAGCACTCGTTCATAGACTGTTGGGACGGGGTTTTCCTGTTGGACGTTTTGCAGAGAACACTAAAAAAGGGTCTCCCGTCGGATAGCCATGGAATCAGGTCCTTGGCCGTTGAAAACTACGGCGGCGTCCCGTATGATCTTTTGATGTTCCTGGACCTGGATAGCATGTGGAAATCTCGAATAATGATGTTGATGTGAGGCCTAGCAGAGAGTTGTTTTACCAGAGTGTACGGGAGATCTTAGAAGTGTACAAAGCCCAACTTTCTCCACCTGACTGGTTAAATGTGTTGGAAAGTGTGGCATGGCATCGGCCTTTTTAACAATCGCACACTAGCAAGTGACGTGCTGGCGTCTTTTCGCGCTTTGTAATCCTTTTTTTTATTGGTGTTCGTATTGTGTATACCGAAGACAGGCAATAAAGAGAAAAGAAGAAAAGAAGTTGTTGTAGCGCGGTGGTAACGCACTCGGCTCGTACTTCGGAGACCCAAGTTTGATTCCCGATCGCTCTGAAATGTGTTTTTAAGTGCGAATGCACTTTATAAGCGACCCCAAACCATCCACCGCCGCCGCCGGCGGCGGCGGCGGCGTCGGCGGCGTCCGCAGTGCTCCTCTATATTTAAAAAAGAAACAGCATCCGGCGCCAGGTTTCGATCCGAGGACTTTGCGGCCGCAGCGCGACGCTCTACCGACCAAGCCACGGACGCGACGCTGATATCAGTGTTAGTGACGCGCCTTATATCTTTAACGCATTCAAACTACGTCGTCAGCGGCGTGCGTTGGCGACTCAGCGGCGTTATAGCGGCTTGATAACTGCGTGGTGTACACGTGATACTACAAACCCGATGGAAGAGATGGAAGAGAAGGCGGCGAGGCGGTGGGCTGCGGGGGCCGAGCGCAAGCGCCGCAAGCGGGCCGACAACCGTGCATTCGCACTTTCACATTCTCCCCCTCGGGGAAATGCGGGGAATTTTTTGCTAAGAACGCGTCGCAATCAATGGGCGCGCTACATTTCTTTGTATTTCATTTCTTAAGCGCGCCCGCGTGCTCTCATTTTCGTTGAAGTTTTACGGCTCCCAGCATAACGGCGCACGCGCAAGACGAACCCGCTGGCTCGGGCGTCCAGAAGGAGAGACACCGCGATAATCATTTTCCGATGGCACGCGCCATACGACGCATGCGCCGGAGTATTTTGCTGGGCACACGAAAGAACCGTGGTTGGTAGAGGTATACAGCTTCGCTATAATATAAAGTTGGCCGCGGCTTGCCAGGGATAGCATTAGGGGCCACGGGCGGATGTCTAACCGGGGATAAGGCAGCTAAGAGATAGTTATATGTTGTCGCTTTTTGTGTCTGTTGCCTTGCGTTCATCATGGTGCCTGCGGCCCTAGATCATGAATGACGCGGCCGCCACAGATGCTGCGGCGACAAGCGCATATCTAGAACGCTAGTTCCGGGCGACGGGATATCTTTCTTGGTCGTTTTCATCGAGCAGCGGTGGTTTGCTAGCTGTTCAGGCCGCATTTATTCCACGCTTACGGGCAGCAAAATTTTAGTTTGGAGTCCTCCTGTGCCGTATTTTTCTTGTCTTGCGTTTCTTGAGCGCCCAAAACATTTTCTGTCCACAGTGAACTCATCGTTGTGAAACACAGCTGGTTTTTAAATACGGAAACGATTTTGTTCTCTATCTTTTTGTTATTCCCTGGCCAAGTAGCAGGGAAGCTGTCAGCGCGAAGTTATAGTTGAAAACTTTGGGGGCAAATAAATATTAACCTATTTTCGGTTGATCTGTCACGTTCATTAACAACGTTTTTTTTATCTCGTGTGTCACTTTTTGTATTCCGTATGTCGGGAAATATTGCGTACGACCACAATATCGTCGGACGGAATTTATCGTGTGAGATGAAACTGATTCAGTATTCGCAGGAGCAGGGTGACTATTAAGGACGGGTTTTGGGACTGAAGAATATATATATAGAGGGAGAAACAACCTTTATTGAGCCCATTTCAGGTGACGCCCGCAGGCGTGAGACGGGGTGGAACCCTATTCACGAGTCCCATACGAGTGCAATAACTCCTGGCCCCTGAACGCAAGCTCCTGCTGCGTCGACAGGTCGGGGATGGACATTAGGATATCCCATCGCTCGGGTAGGGGGGGAGGGAAGGGGGACTAGTGGTAGAAAGGTAGGGGATTCTACCATGTTCTACGTCTTTCAGATTTTCTCGGGCCAGTTTATGCTGTAGGTAGTAATCCCATCTAGGGGATATTTGGAATACAAAACTTCTACTCTCCACACACTAACCCTTGATCTTTTGTTTTCACCGCATCGCCAGTATAGAAATACTTGACCGTAAGTCTGAAGCAAGCGCACTACAAAATTGAATTATGCGCCTCGCGTCCTACTGAGACACGGAAATTAATGTTTTATTTTAATGCGACGTCCATCCCGTGCTATGTATCACACACCGAGACCCTAATGACCTTAAATTTTCGCGTCATAAGTTTTCTTTGATTACGGGACGAGACTTTGTCATCGACCATGTCTCCCATAAACCTTATATCCAATTCTAAACGACGCCTTCTTAGGAACGAACTGTTCGATGCCTGCCGATCAAAATTCACACGCCAGTAGTCGATATTGCCGCGAAAGTATGTTTATGTTTTGTTTCGTGTCCGCGACCGGAGGAGCGGCGTTATCACTTTTTCGAAGCTAGCAAAAAGGCTTCTTATCGCCGCCGCCGCTTGCATGGAAGTTACTGAAATGACCGCGCTTTAGCTTTCCGTAACCGACAATTCACGGCGGTTCTAAAAACCATCGCTTTCGTGCTTGAGAGGCCCGGAAGCAGCATGGAAAGGAAATTACAGGCAGAATTAACCTCTGATTTTTTTAGATGAGGTTTTGAAAAAATAATGCAGAATTCGTTTTATTAATTTCAAATTACTTGTACTCACTTGGAATTACATGTAAGTACTTGGAATTCATTGGGATATAATTGGAATTGGTGGAAATTATTTGGAATTACCTGACATTACTTGGAATTGTTTGACATTACTCGATATTACTCACAATTTAATTGTCCTTTTAAGTGTGAATACACTTTATAAGCGACCCCAAACCATCCACCGCCGGCGGCGGCGTCGGCGTCCGCAGTGCTCCTCTATATTTAAAAAAGAAACAGCATCCGGCGCCAGGTTTCGATCCGAGAACTTTGCGGCCGCAGCGCGACGCTCTACGGACCAAGCCACGGACACGACGCTGATATCAGAGTTAGTGACGCGCCTTATATCTTTAACGCATTCAAACTACGTCGTCAGCGGCGTGCGTTGGCGACTCAGCGGCGTTATAGCGGCTTGATAACTGCGTGGTGTACACGTGATACTACAAACCCGATGGAAGAGATGGAAGAGAAGGCGGCGAGGCGGTGGGCTGCGGGGGCCGAGCGCAAGCGCCGCAAGCGGGCCGACAACCGTGCATTCGCACTTTCACATTCTCCCCCTCGGGGAAATGCGGGGGAATTTTTTTTGGAATTACGTGGAGGGAGAGTAAACGTTTATTATGTGGCAAATTCGGAGAATGAAATTAATTACTGGAAATTGGCTTGAATTCTTTGAAATTACTCCGAAATATGCGGTCGGCCTTGCCCCGCAGCCACCACGTAGATTTCGAACGACTTGTTTCTGTTAACTAAGCTACCACTGCATGCCTCCTTAAGTTTTCACAGAGCCGATATGAAAACGTAGATGCTAGCAATAGCGCCGGCTTCATGGAATCCTTGCACGATGTACGCGAAAGAAGGAAACGCATGCGCTAGCGCTTGCGCACGAAGTTGGGCTCACCCGTTTTGTTTCACCGCCTGCTTCTAACGGCAGCATTCTTGATTTTTAAACCGGAGGATCTGGGTCAGTTTTTTTTTTCGGGGGAGTGGTAAGTGAAAGTGAAAAACGACAAGAACTACAGTTTCAAGTGCGTATGGCGTGGGGTTAGCCTACAGTGTGCGGTTCTTTGTTCGTTTGTATACAATATTCTTTTCGCTCTAAATGAAATGCACTAACGTGGCTATCTGGGCGTGTCGGTTTAACATGATTAGGAGAAGACAGCGCGGTTTACACACGGACACAGGGAAGAGTACTTGACACACACGCCTAATCTTTTCCTCAGCGTAGTGCGCTTTGCTGCACGGACGGCAGCTGTCTCGAAACGGCCCGCTGCTGCGCTGCGCTGGCAAAGGAGCCGTGAAAACCTTTTGGCGCCCCGTTTTATGTGCTTCGAATTCAATGCGCGAACTATCTGATGCAAGCGTTGGATCCTTTCATATGGCCTTTCTCACACAATCGCAGTTGATAATACAATGGCCGACGAACACAGCGCGACGATGATGGGGTGTTTATTTATTTATTTATTTATGGAATTCTGCCAGCATTGGAACAAGGCCTTGGGCAGCCGTGGGCAGAAGAGACAAGAAATTTAGACAATGCGGAACAGGAAAACACAGGGTGCATTGGGCCCTGAAAAAGTTTGTAGCAAAAAAAAGAAAACCTCGGACATGCGCACGGCACATCAGGAAGCGCATTATATGATAATACACGAGTGAAAAAGTATAGAACAATACAAAAATAATGCATGAGAGTGCTGCCAACAGTACCAACCAAGCAAGCACACGCAATGCGCGGATAAACTGCACGAGTCTTATATGAAAGCGTAACGGCACTATGCGCGTCAGGACCGACGGCAACAAGAAGAAAAGCGTAACGACAAGACATGGTGTCTATGACTCATGCTCATATATTCCTCATACGTATATGAGCAAGAAAACGTAAGCTTAAATTTCTTTTAACATGCGCACAGAGGATGCAGTAGTAGGGCAGTAGTACCAAGCTGGCTCGTAGTCGGTTCCACTCGCGTATAGTCTGTGGAAAGAATGAATTTTGAAAGACGTTCGACAAGCAGTCTCGGCTCGTTTTTTAGTGTGAAAGGCTCGGGAGGAACGCCTGTTGACATGTGTTAAGTATGCGCTGGTATCAAGACCCAGGTCCATTTCCATCGTACCGCGCCACCGTTCACGACGGGAACAGTGCCGCCCCAGCAGGGCCGTGCACTCCATAGGAAACGATAAGTGACAACTTAGTGTGACAACGCGGTGATGGTTACAGCAGCGGGAACAAGATCTGGGGAAAATAAAGCACCTAATAAAATCACTTCGCAGTTGTTATCTGTACGCCTTTTTTTCATATGTACAAAGGCGGAAGCGACAGCAATCCCTGCACTGAAAGCCAACGCTAGCTTCAGGCTTAACTGAACCTTTCCCTCCTTACGGTTTGAAGAGGTGTTGAAGGATTTGTGAAAACTTACATGAAGCCAGATTATTTATTTACCTAACCTCCTTACCTCTGGTTTTTGTTTACATCATTTTTGGTTTGCATAAGTTTGCGTCCTATGTTCGTTACATAAAAGGCACGCTATTGTGCACCATGCTATTCCATTATAATTATGCCGGTTCACTTTCAAGCAAATGATACCCTAATTACTGTAATAAAGCTGCTGTTTAGATTACCCACAATTAGTAAACGCTGAAAAAAAATCCTGCCGCACGTGAATCGATGCGAAGAGCGGCTTATAGCTACTGTTTGAAATGCTTCAGTGACGTCTTTTTTTGTATAAATCTCTGCACATGTGTTGTCTTTAAACTAAGCCGTTTGCAAGGCACAGCTCACTTTAGTAAGTAAAGCTCCGATTGGCACGAAGCAACGCAGCAAGATGTCAGTACACGCGAAAGTCATCTGGTACATTGCGCTTATCATAACGTCACGTCATATTTACTTCGTTTTTCATTATTTTATAACAAATGCTTCCAAGCATAGGTATTTGGCGTGGAGGGGGAGCAGGGGTTTGATTTCACATGGTCGGATTTTTAAAAACAGCCACAATACAGAAAAGTCGGTGAGATTTTTACTTGAAGTATATTGGAGCCCCACCTAGAACATACCGATGAATATGTAATTTCAAATAAAATCGAATCTTTTATTTTTCCTTTACCAAGAGAGGGTACAAGTTTTCGATTTGTTCGCTGCACAAATGGAAATAAAGGCGAAGCGAGAACTGTTGAAGGCACACTTTGGCGAAGAAACGGGTACGTTAGCTATTCTTTATTCTTTATTCAACGTATACCTGCAGCGCCCGAAGGCGTTATACAAGGGGGGGTTACATGTTCGAAAAAAATCAAGTTTTCATTCACACCAGACACTTGTACATTTGAGAGCCCATTCCACTCATGTATCGTTTTGACAAAAAAGAATTTGCAAAAATTCCAGCCCTGGGACGGTATTCCCTGAATTTAAAGGAAGGATCAATTCGAGTTAAGAAATAATATGGCGTCTGTAAATACGTATCCTTGTTGATTCTAGTTTTAATATTAAATGTTAAATATAGAACTTTTAATCGCAATTTTCTTCTACGTGAAGAAAGCAGCTCCCAATTCAATTGTTGTTTCATAGCGGTACAGCTTTCCCACCATTGATTACGTCCCAGGACGAATCTTGCCGCCCTGTTCTGTATTTTTTCTATCTTATCACTGAGAGATACCTGCGCCGGATCCCAGACAGCGCACGTGTATTAGCTGTTCAAGTCTGTGATCTATAGCCTATCGGTTTCATAAATGCAAGCTTCAGATTTATTTCAGAGATATTGTTAACAAAATCGAATGTCATTACAGTTACATGGCTGGTTAGAAAAAAACACGCACACATGCTCCTCTTAACGTCACAAGTAGAATACCACCCCGCCTTCCTAAATGTTGAGGAGAGGGACAAGGGTGTAGGAATGTGTTCCTGTTCACTTAGAAAAAATGTTCGCCGGAAATGCGGAGGCTGCTTGCAGAAAGTTCCGATCAACGTAGCCCGAATTTCGCCAAGGTTAACAAAAATACAGAAAAAATAAAAGTTGAATGCAGTCTCCGACTTTGGGATCTCCTCCTGTATGCATCATTGTGTAATGTTTTTTGTGTTTATAATAAAACATCATTGAATTGAATTGACCTGAACTTAAATGCACATCATTGACCAGGCGGTGCAAATTAACATTGTAAGAAGGGGCGAGGGATTAGGAGGCCGTTTTACAAGAGCATTGCCAAAATTACAGTCCAATGGGGCTAGTTTTGTAGGCGCTTGGGGCGT
Organism: Haemaphysalis longicornis; assembly: GCF_048455015.1. NCBI lineage: Eukaryota > Metazoa > Arthropoda > Arachnida > Ixodida > Ixodidae > Haemaphysalis > Haemaphysalis longicornis. The sequence continues at coordinate 74,346,231 of NW_027526335.1, read as the reverse complement.
CCCCCTCTGCTATCCCATTTGGATCCTCCACTGCGCCGTCTACATTATATATGTTAATGTCTTTCCTGATTTTTTTCAGCGCGTGCTAGTGGACGTAGCCCGCCCGTCTAAGCCGATTTGCCTTGATTTGGTGTACTGACCGCCGTGCTGAATACTTCAATCAACGATGAAAAAAGCGTGCGCGTGCGTCTGTGAACATTGCGCACAGCTCTTATTATTTCTACACCGCGTATTTTGAGGCTGCTGTAGTCATTTTCTAATCATGTAATACCCACCGCTGTGGCTCAGTAGCTAAGGCGTTGTGCTGCTGAGCACCAGGTCACGGGTTCGATCCCCGGCCGCAGCGGCAGCTTTTCTGATGGAGGCGAAAAGCAAAAACGCCAGTGTGTTCGAGATTTCGGCGCACTTTAAAGGTCCCCAGGTGGTCAAAATTAATCCGGAGCCCTCCACTACCGCGCCTCATCGCCTGCGTTGCGTCGGCGCGTTAAACCCTACAATCAATCAATCAATCAATCATGCAATATTTTATGGGAAACGTTTTTTCGCCTGCGATACTACATTTGCCATTGAAACCCGATTATGATAAAAATTCGGCCACCTCCGCGATCGAGATGCGAAGACTGAGGATAGAGCGCACCCGGTGGTATAAACGAGCTTTAACTTCGCTTTTCTTAGGTCTGCCCATTCACTTCAGCTCAGCCAAAGTTCAAAGCCAACGCCCACTCTACAAACCCAAAGGAAGTGCTGAGCGCCAAGAAAGCGATGATAGCGAAATCGGATAGACGCCGGTTTCATGAAGCCAGGGACCCAGGTTTCATTCCGACCGGCGGAAGCGGTTTTTTTCTTGAGGCGCGCAGTCCTCTGCTCCTTGCCTCCTCGCAATTTTCCCTCACACTTCTTGGCCTAGCACTTTCCTCCTCTCCACTTTGCTGCACCGAGTTTTGAGCGACGCCAGGCACGGATGGAACTCATTGCAAGCTTAAAGGGACACTGAAGTGATATGTAAACATTGCGGGATTACTAGCGCAAATTGTAGTCCGGAGTCCCCAGGCCATGTTTCGACCACTCTAGGCGCGTTTACGCGATTTTATTTAGTAGAAAAACTAATTAGAAAATGCTGTCCTCCTCTCTTTACGCTCGCCCATTTTCTGTGGCGTTTTCGTGTGACGTCAGGAGGGGATGAGCTGGCAATTGGCTGCGCCACGGCTGCGCTACTGCACGGCTCCCCGGCCGACAGAGTCAGTCGGCCCAGCGTTTCGTCCGCCGGCCGCCGGCGGGTCGTCGCAATCAAGGAGGTTAAAAAAAATTGCTTGGTCGCAATTCGTTCGCTTAGTTGAAACGAAGCCAGGACACGTTTGTGAATGGAAGAATGTGCCTTTCTTTACTTGGTTTGTTTGTACACTGTATCTAGCTCCAAGTCAAGGTCGCTTCACACAAGCGCTGCACAAGCGCACATGCGACGCTTCGCTGACTGGTACGCCAGTAGGAAAATATAAGGCCTCTTGAAGGCGGGAGAAGAGTCAGCGAAGTCAATATAGGTACTAAGGAAATAAAATCATTTGATATTTTTACCGTACAGCGTAAAACTAGGGCGCGGGAAGCACTTTTTTGCGCTGGGCGAACAAGCACAGCGGTCAGCAGCACGACTACGCATCTGCGAACGCTTTTCCGTCTACGAAATGCAATTGCTAGACGTGAGCTACTGTGGAAACTCGGGCGACGCTTACTGCACGATCGCAGTGCAACAAATAGTCACCTAAGCTGCTTGAAATGCCAAAACTAAATAAAAGTGTAAACCGGTTATACAATATATACCCTATATTAGCAAGGCCTCCGCGTCCCGGTCCGGCGTTAGGTATGTCGCCGCAAAAGTTTTGCAAGTCACGAGTTCGAATCCCCGCGGGTACGTGCTTTTTTTTTGTAAGTTAACTTTTTTGTTTTCCGCCGATGTTTTCTATATTGAGTTCACCTTTTTTTGGGCCGCAACGTTCATGGCTACACGAACTAGTTCACAAAACGCGCGCAGGCTGGCACTGGCGCGCTAGCGAGTTCTCGTTGGCGTGCTGTTGCCATAAGCACCGACTGCTTGCAGGCAGTGGGCACAGGCCAGAATGAACAGACCCTTGGCCTGGTGCGAACACGCTTTTTACGATACAGGCATGAGGGAGGCAAGCTCCAAATATGGGAGAAAAGCGCATGACATTTGGGCGTCTGCGGGTACGCGGAGGGCGTTCATGCACTGCGTAGGTCTCGGCTAGTGAATGCTACGACTAAAAGCCGTCCTGGGAGGCTTATCTTGTGCATTTTACAGCCGACAACATGGCAGAAGCGCGGTACGATGATTACTGAGATATTGAGAATGCCCATCCAACAACGCCATTGGTTATGTTTCACAGAACCGAAAACGAAACCGAAACTTGTGTGATTGCTAATCTTGGGCATCGTCCAATCACGGCGCCCCTCCTCCCAACGTCACAGCCTTAGTTGGTGCGGCCGCCGCAAACCACGCATGGTAGTTTTTCTTCTTACGCGCTTTGTAAAATAATTAGCGATTTGTCAACCGGATAAACGATGAAAAGTGTGCTAATTTGAGCCAGTCTACGCAGTGCAAGCAAAAACGGGAGCTTGACAAATTCACTTCAGTGTCCCTTTAAACAGCTCCGCTGTTTAAAAAGTGAAGGCGATGTCAGATCGCCCGCAGCTGCTCTTGCTTCAGCTTCTGGTTATCGTACACGCGCTAAATGCGGAGTGCCTGCCTCGACACGTTCCGAACCAATATATCGGGGAAGTACTGTTCATTATTAGCGTTACCATTATCGCATTGTTGTATTCACTGCTTACGTCAGCAAGCTGCTTGGTGCCCGACACAGCTTTCCCGGAATCAGGGTTCTGTGGGGCTGGTGTGCACCTGTTCTATACACGTGCCATCACGTTCAGGTGTCACGCGGCACACACTATGTTACAAATTTTGCCGTTCAATTCACATTTTAGAGCGCAGCTCTTATGCGTCCGCTTCCGGGGTTTGGCAGCGTAGGCGTCGGCGTTGGCGTTGGCGTCTGTGTAACCGAGAGAATGAAGAGGACACCGAAGAGAAACCGGTGGCGCGAGCCGCCGCGTGTGGAGAGAACCGAAGCGAGGCAAGCGGCATCGCGAGCTACCGTGTGTCGACATAAGAAGACACTGCAGATAGGAAAGCTGTAGCGCGTGCCGTTGTGTGTTCGCCGCGAGCCGCCGTGTGTCGAAAGAAGAGAACACCGGAGAGAGGAAAGCTGTAGCGCGTGCCGTTGTGTGTTCGCCGATGACGCGATCACTAATGCGTAGTACGTCCACCGATATCAATGTGAAAACAAAGCGCTGCATCCCAGGAGGTGTCTGCGGCGCGGCTGTGGACCACACCCACTCGCTGCCTCCCGCGACGTCCGGATTAGCGTGGCAGTCGCACCGCGAAGGAGTAATATGTGAAGAATAAAAGTGGTCTGTAACCATACATATACGTCTGTCCGAAATTATTTGCCTCAAACATATTTTGGAAAGTCGAACCAGCTAAACAGATGCGCTCAGATTTCCCATTAGGGAGTATCGTAGTCGTCAGCCAATTTTTTTGTAAATTTTGTAAATTTTGTGAAGTGGGCACATAAGCCCCTCAAAGCTCTCGATTCCTGGCCAATACCCCAAGCGGGTATGTGCCACGGAGAAAGGATTAACAAGTTTTGTTCCACCGCTGGCAAACTGCGGAGATAGCGTGGTTGGTAACGCGCTTTTCTGCGGCGCTGGAGGCCCGGGTTGAAATCCCATCGGAAGACAAGTGTTTTTTATTTATTTAATCTTTACAGCGGCGGCCCTTTTCTGTACCGAACAACGACAATGGCACTTTTTCGCAGAATGGGGCACTTAAAGCTTCCGCCGTAGTAGGCGTTGAGAAGAAGGATGGGCCTGCGCCGGAGTGGAATGATGAATGATTCCGGCCCAGGTTGAGAATGATAAGGGCCGGACCCTGTCGCGACCGACGCTGCTTAACGATGGCGTTTCTGGGGGGTAGGGGGGCTGGGAGAGGTTTCAAAAACTGATTCGTCCTGACTGTTAGGTGTGAGGGCTGTGCCACGTGGATGTTTGCCACTTCCCGTTCAGCTAAATTTAATGAAAATCCCCTCGGACTGCGGCATGTTAGCTTTACTATCGACACTGGAAAATAACATTCAGAATAAAAAAAACTGCGATTGAAATGCATGACAGCAGCGTTGAAGCCAACAAAGGCTTGTGTAGGGGCAGTTGGTATGGCCTGTAATTGAAATTTAGGGTGCGCTGCATCCTTGGAGGAATGACAGGAACAGTGCGACAGACAAATCATACGCACATCGCCTTTAGTTTCGAAGGCACAGAACATGCCACGTAAATATTGTGCCTGCCTGCCAATTTTTTCAGTTTGTGCGAAACTCTGTGCACGTACGGGAGCGGTACGAGGCATTTTTTTGTGTAGTTTTGCATTTCCTTTCGGTTTGTCATGATGTATTCTGAGGCACTTTTAGCCGCGGAAACCACCACCTGCTTCGTGTATCCGCTGGACTTAAGGCGCTCAGCTTGAAAGCTCAAACTTCACAAAAAATGCCCCAGAAAAATTCATGACCAAAGTAAAAAGCGAAACTAGATAAAAAAGCCCTCGAAGTGCTCTCGTACGCGCACAGAGTTTCTTACATACTGAAAAAGTGGCAGGCAGGCACAATATTTATGCGGTATGTTCTGCGCCTTCGAAACAAAAGGCGATGTTCAAAAAAGTAAATTCGCTGAAGGAAACCACGCAAAACGTCCTATGGTCTTGCGGCGTAAAACATGTCAGCGAATTCGCCGAATGCGCAGTTGGCGTTGTTTATAAAATTCCATTCTCCTGTGGCACATCTTACATCGGCCAGATTGACCGGTGTTTGAATGATAGACTTCGAGCGCAACAACGCTTGCAAACGACTGCAATCGCCAGTCCATCTAGCTGCCCACTGTGCCAGGTGTGGATGCGCGGCTGTAGCATGCAATGCAACTGTGCTGTCATGCTCTCGGGACCAGAGAGTGAGGGAGGTGGTAGAGGCTCTTAATTATAATGTTCTCGGAGGCACATGGCGAATGTGTTAAACGTGCCGACAATAGCGCGCACTGATAGGGAGATCGCAATGCTAAAGAAAAAATCCGATGTCTCGTGAGCACACGTGAGCACTGTTTCACCACGATTGTACCCCCACCACTACCTCGCATGCATACATGTAACGATCAACACTTTGATTCAACCAGTTGCAAGTTTGCGCACCAACATAAACTTTGTCTGTTCCACATGTGCCTGTCATTCGTCCAAGGACGCAGCGCACGCTAAATTTCAATTCAATACCGGCGTTGACCTTCAATTAAAGCTTTTTTTGCGTTTGTTTGACCGGCTTCTGAAATATAGTAAATTTAGTAGCTTGAAGAAGACGTCTATTGAGTTTATAAACCTAGCCTTAGCCATTATATCTCAAATGGTGAACCAATCCGCTCGCGGTTCTAACATCCCCGACCGCATTCTGACGACCGCCTCTGAAACAGTTGGTACCGTAATACACATAGATAGATTTTGCGATCATAACCTTCATCAAGTAACCCTTAACACTCCGCTTGCGTTCAGTGGCACTGAAACGAAAAAAAAATCACGGTTACAGTAAGGGTGACTATAGCAAAATTAACGCCAAAATCGAGACCTTCTACACTGACACATTCCTGCCATCTTTCTACAGTCGTAACATCAGTGATAACTGGGTGCTCTACAGAGACAAATTATTTTCCCTATCCGACCGGTACATTCCCTTATTTCAGTCAAAAAGGATAAAAATAACCCCTAGCTTAGAAACAAAACGAAGCGTTTATATCGCACAGACACGGTTGGGTGGGCAGTTGAGCGCGCGTGAAATCCGCTCCGGGAAACCGCTGGCGACTTCAACGTTCGGCGCAGGCACACTGGCGTCTGCGCTCCGCTGGCCGTAAACCCGCTCAGCTAAAACTGTACTTTTGCACCTTCTTAAAAGCGGCAATATTCTTTTTATTTTTCCCAGCAGATGGAAGGTTCATGCCCTAATGGAAATCCTGACGGCATTGCACATCCTTAAAATTTCAGCTTCTCCTTCTATGCATAGCGCATTGCAAATCAATGTGATTCCCATAGCAAGTGGAAAATCGGACCAGTTTGTAAGCATGAAATGTCAAGCCATGTCATAATAACAGGGTTTACAAACTGCTATCTTCCCTTCTTTAATGCATATATTATTCGACCAGGAGCATAGCCTGAGGGGGAGCTTTCAGACTGAAAAAATGAAAGAAAAATGACTTTGATAATTTATAAAACGAAATGAAAGAAAAAAAGGAAATAGCTTGTAAATGACGCGTACTTACAGGGTTTTATTCATAGTCACTGGGAACTTCCACACTCAAGTCTGTAACAGGGCTGGACGAAGCAACTCGGGTGCCCATTCATTGAGCTTACTTGAAACACACAAAAAAATGTTTTTTTCTGCATCCTGTCCGCACTACGCTGTTACTAAACATGTGAATAATTGTCATTCATATGCTGAGATCAAAGTTGGAGGGGGGGGGGGGGGGGGGTTGACCATGTAACAGTTCGGCGCTTTCTGTCTTTGCATGGAGCGTTTGCTTCAGGAAATGATCAATTATACATTGTCACTAAAGTACGTTTGGACAAGATGATCATGGTTCAAGCACAGCTACAATGGCTCTTCGTTAAACAGCCAGCGCCTGCTTTTCAATTCTCGCGCGCTAGCAGAAAGCATGCCGATGGCGTTTAGGATTGCGATATTTCCGTCTACCGACGAAAATTGAGTAGCTTCAGTTTGCACGCAAAGTAGATAAAAGCACCTAGAAGCTCCGCAATAAAAGACGAAATTTTGTAGGTATATTTACAAAGGCAAATAACAGTGACTCGAAGGCCACACCGTCGCGTTCCTTGTTGTCGTTTCCTTCTTGTCAAAATGGCTCTCTGTTTCTATTTTCTTTTTTTTTTTTGCGCCCAGTGTCGCGTCGCTTCGAGCTGTCGTTTTGCTTCTCGTCAGGAGCGGCGCTATTTTTTTTCGTCTGTCTACCAAACCTATCTAGAACCGAAGGTACAATACTCCGGCGACTACAAACAAACTCTTACCCCCACAATACCCTACTCCATGCAATGTACCCCACCCTCTACCCCGCATCTTGCAAATACTGCCCCCATCCTGGCACCCTATACCATCTGGTATGGGGGTGTCAACAAACCCCGTCCCTTACTCCCAATCTCCAACCTACTTACGAGCAGTGGGTGGCACAACTGACCAGCTCCGACCTCTCCTCCCAGCGTAGCCTGGTAGAGAGGGCCCGGGTGGCCAGTGCAGGCCAGGGTATCCCGGACTAGAGGAAACCCCCCACCAGGCGGGTGCCCAGACAGCAGCACCTAAGGCTCGCATAAATAAAGTTTATTCCTCCTCCTCCTGTCTACGATAACAGGACTGCCGAACCAAGGAAAACACGCATTTCTAACGCCAAAACCCCGTCATTCCCAAAGACGGCCGCCAGTTTACAGAATCCGGCCCTTTGTATGACTAGACCTTGAGTATGCACAAACCGCCAGCGGCGTGATAACTGCTAATTCGATTATGTCTGGTGTGCGTGGGCGCAGCACTTGACACGTGGGAGCCAGGACGATCCGCAGACAACGATACGTCGCACGCTGCCGAACAAGCTTTCACGCATGTGTCTGAAAAAAAGGGAAAGGGGGAGAAAGAGCACTGCACGAAACGCGAAGTTACCGTAACTGCTACATAAATAATAGCCAGAGCAGGCAATACTAGCTACAGGGCATCCATAATCGAAAATAAATCTAATCCATGCGAAAGGCTTACCTCCAACAAGCTCCCACGGCAAGTCTGGTCCTTCCTCGACGAACCTTCGGTCTTTTTACAACGAAGCTGTATACTTCTCGTTGGTGGGAAAATGTCATGGTGTAAACCCAAAACGCACTGCAGAAAAGCCAACTTTCAGTGGCAGCGGTGATGATAGCTGGTGAATTGAAAAAAAAAAAACGGTTCTCGTGTTCGGATTCGAACCTGGGTCCCTCGCGATACGTAGCCGACGCCAATGCGATTGTGCCATTCCGACACGGTCGAAGCAGTTCGGATTTGGAGAGGGGTACATGGACATACCAAGTAATTAAACATAAATATGCACCCCTCAGTCAACCGACGACGATGGTTTAAAATTCGTTTCAATAAACATCAAACCGCATACTATTGATGATGAGGTCCTGTGAACAATGGAAACACCCTCGCACGCGTTCCCGGTAAAGGTTAGGTTGCAGCTGCTTTCGAAAGGACCATTCGATCTCATTCGTAACTCTCGTGTGAAGTGCAATCCGCAAAATGGTTTATAACCACGCCTGCGGCAATGGGAGCACATTCCTTACCCCGCGTGTGTTTCCCGGTTGCATAAGAACGTAGCGAAAATGGTCGCAGAACCAATGACGGTCTACCACAGCGACCATAAAGCGATTATCACTACCATTACTCCAAAGTAACAATAAAACACCCCCCATCAGCATGTGCGGTGTTTGATACTGCTTCGCTGGACATTCACGTTCGCAGGGCTAGGTGGCGGCCAATTTTTTTTTTCCTTTAGTGGAGGTGGTTAGGATATTTATCCATGACTTCCCTCTAATATTGTCACCTGTCACGATTGTTTACTCCTCTAAAAGAAAATTGCGATCACAGCACCAAGATGTAAAACATGCGCGCCTTCGCTGCACGTGGGTCATGAAACAACAGGCATCAGGGAATAGTTTCCGTCTGTACGGTCAAAGCTAAAGGCAAAATGCAGACAACGGAGAGATGTCGTCCCTCTCGCACGTACCCCCATGATACGAGTTGTTGTTTAGCGCCGCCCTTGTAACTTTCCTCAACTATTTTTATTTCACGTGAACTGCGTAGATGGCGCTACCTAGCACATTTATCGCAGGGACGTCTGTCACTTGTAATATTTTTTGCCATTCCTGAACTGTGTAATATTTTTTGCCATTCCTGAACTTTTTTGTTGATAACTGCTGTACGTTTAATAAACTAATCAGAGCCAGCTACCTTAAGATATACACACACAAAAAAAAAACATTGAAACCGTGCTAAAAATATTTCGCGACGAACTTTCACCTCTCATAAGCAGAGAAAATAGGCTTTCAAAGGATATGTGGACAAAATTTATAAAGCCAACCAGCGAGGTACAGTAGACGTACAAACGTTTGTCACCAAAAATGTCGTCCTTTCACAACCAAACTTAAATGAAAAAAAAAAAGAGCTCCGAGGTCCGGAATCGACATCCCTTCCCGGCAAAATGAAACCAACGCGAAGTGCCCGAGGCGAAACCGCTCGGCCATCGGCACACGGAAGCGCTGAAGGAAGAGCGCGTTTATGTAGCTGCTAGGCGATAACGGTGACTGTGTTTCAGAAATTGTCAATTTGGAACGCTTTATCATCCGCGTGATGACTTGTCGTTTGCACGCAAGGGAAGCCAAATCCCTGCTCTAGCTATATGAGTTAACACAACTTGCACTTCAGCCACTGTGTTGTCACTAGGCGCGTTTTTGTGGCTGAAACTGACCCTAAATTTTAGCTGCTTCCATAGGCTCCCATTGTTTAAACTTCATTCGCTGTGGGAACAACTAATGCTGCGTGCGCAAACGTGCTGTGGCCTTTAAAATGTTCGCAGTGATTCCTGGAAGCGTTCCCCGTTCTCACAAATGCAATTTATGCCCTGTATGTTTAGATAAATTCAAAAAACAGCCTCTTCCCATTGAAAACGCGCGTGCTTCGCGTCGTGGCCACCAGGGGCGTCCTTGCTTCGTGTCCCAGATTTCTGGATATGAGGTAAAATAACCGACCCCTTGTGTGTGCCCTTGGTCGGAGTGTTGAGGGTTTGTGAAATCTTTGGGCCGAGTCGGAGTGTTGCCGTCCGATTTGTGAGGAACGTTCTGACGAAGTTCTAAGTATTAACTCCACACTTGGTGTTAATGGTGTTCTATATAGGATGGCCGCATGGGGGACGTTTTCAAAGGCCTCCTTTATATCTTGGGCCAGTATGGTATTGGGTGCCCAGCGGCTGAGAGATCTATGACTTGCTTTTTAGCTGTATAAGAACATCCTGCGTCGAGAGATTTTGACGAAAGCCGAACATAGTGTGGGGGAAAATTTGTTGTTCCTCTAGGTAGGCTGTCAAGCGTTGGTGCACTAGGTGCTCGAAAAGTTTTCCAATGCTCGATGTTAGTGGGATGGGTCGAAGCGATGTTGGGGAAATGGGCTTTTTGGGTTTTGGAATTAGGGTGATATCAGAATGTTTTCACTGGACCGACAAGGTTCCCTGGTACCAATGGTGATTGAACAGTTCAAGAGCGATCTTGAGTGCCTTGGTCCAAGATTCTGAGCAGTCGGTTGGTAATCCCGTCCCTACCCGGTGCTGCACTTCGGGTAAGACGTGCTAGTGCTTACTGGAATTCCGATTCTGTGAAAGGAGCGTCTAGTTGGCTATTGGGCTGCCCCGTGTATTCAATTGAGATAAGGGCCGGATGCGCGGTAGGACAACCGAAGAGGTGGGTATTGATCACTGTTTCTGATTAGTCGATGGATTTTGGTGTTGGTAATGAATCGGGATTTGGTGTTGTCAATGAGGTGGCGCAGTATATGTCACGTGCGTTTGGTACTGACAGTGCCCTTCAACTGGTCACAAACCGAGCGCTAGTTTTGCTGTTGGGGTGTTTTGGTATAATCTTGAGCTCTTTGGGTGAGTTGGGCTATGCGCTTCCTTAATTTCTCGTTGTGGCGCTGACGTTGCCATCTCTTGATGAGGCTTCGATGAGCATCCGAGACGTGGATGAAATGCGGGTCTTCGTCAGGGTTGGTGTCCGTGACGGCTATTTCCTGTGTCCATGGGCTTGAGTACGAGTTCGTTGAGTGCTTCCGTCCATGCCATGATCTCTTCCCTGATGGGTGGAAGAGGGGTGGGGTCAGCTCTGAATTGGGACCAGTTGGTGTCTCTAGCCTTCTTCCTTCTGGTGGGAAAGAGGGCGACCGCAATTGTGACAAAGATTAGTGGTCGCTGCTTAATGTGTCCGGCAGGCGAGTCCACAGTACGTTTGATGTCTTGTCTTGGTAGCAAATGTGAGGTCGGGTGTTGTATCCCGTGCCACACTCGTGCCCAACATGGTTGGATGGGTCAAATCGTTGTATAATACGAAGCCATGGTGCTGGGTGGCTTGTAACACCGCCGGCCCCATTTTTGTGGCTTGTGCGTCGCCCCAGCCGTGGTGTGGGGCGTTAAAATCTCCAACCAGAAGGAGGGTATCTTACTGGGAGATCTTGCGTGCTCCTTGAAGGAGGGTGTAGATTTCCTTGAGGGATGTGGATAGTGGGCTGTGTATGTAAAGAATGTATATGCTTGGTTGAGAAGAGTGACTGGGGATAATTTCAACAAAATTGTTGGCCACGTCTTGAGAAAGATCGTGGGCCTGAGCGGGATGTTTTTCGTTTACCATGACGGCCGTTCTGTTTTGGGGATCTGGCGAAAATGGATGTAACTTTGGAGGCGGGAGGTCGGGGTGTTCCCCTCTTGTAGGGTGACAATGCGTCAGAGGGTTTTTGGAGGATGTAGAGGCCAAATTGGTATATCTTACTGTTGTACGTTCTGTAGTTCCACTGGTAGATGTTGAGGGTCGGCGCCGGGGCGGAAATCATTACGAGTGAAAGAAAAAAAAGCGACATGACGTCATCTGCTTTTTTCCCCTTCTTGTGGCCTTCTATGGTTAACTTTTGTCTCGCATTGTGTTAGCATGAAAATAGACGGACGGACAGACAGACAGACTTATACATAGATAGATAGATAGATAGATAGATAGATAGATAGATAGATAGATAGATAGATAGATAGATAGATAGATAGATAGATAGATAGATAGATAGATGGATAGATAGACAGACAGACAGACAGACAGACAGATACACAGATAGATAGATAGATAGATAGATAGATAGATAGATAGATAGATAGATAGATAGATAGATAGATAGATAGATAGATAGATAGATAGATAGATAGATAGATAGATAAAAAAGAGAGGAAGTGAAATAGAAAAAGTGGGTGAAACACGAAAACTACACGTTTGCTGCTGATGCATGCTTGATTAGTTCAGCTTTCACCATATTTGCTGCCTTTTCAGTGTGGTAAATAAAATATCTATAGCCTAGTCATCGGTCATCGGTCAACGCTTTCCGGCGACGATGGATCCCGCCCAGAAATTGGTCAGCTTCGGAAGTGACGACGACAAGGAAGTCTCTCACACCGCAAAGGTTAGCCTGGAGGAATACAATTTACAGATCAAGCTCAGTGGGTCGTGACACAGGCAGCTAAGAGATACGGAGTGCGTGTCGCTGTAGAGTCCGCCGGATAGCTTGTGGGTCGGCTCAAGCACGTCCGCCCAAGATATTGGTGCTATTATAGCGCCGATTCCCCCCTTAAAGCAAGCATTAAGAGGGGAAAAGCGTACTCGTTTTCGCTTATCCTGTCGGGAAGTGACGAGTTGACACAAAAAAACAAAAAACAAAAAAAATCAGTCTCTAATAGAATGTTCAGCGCCACAAAATCATTTTTAGTGTCACGTCGTCAGAGCTTGGTCTCCGAAAGTCGTAGCGGTTTCACCTGGAGATAAAAGTTCAACTACAATTGCTTGGTCGTTGTAGGAATATTCGATGAATGACGGTTGTCGGCTGGTTTTTTTTGGAGAAAGAGAAAATTGTTTCTAATTTGCTGAAGTTGCGATATTCTTGGCTGCTTTAAAAGTGAACTGTTCTGTATCATGAAAGAACGCGCGAAAAAATTTAAGCCGTCGTGCGAGGGAGTGCAGAGTTAGAACGCATTAGAAAGCGTTAGAAATCTCAGCGCTAGAAAGAGCTAGAGGCTACGCACGGTACACGGCATACGCGAAACGTGACTGACTTAAGAGGGCAGCCTGGTAGCGATAGGCAAGTCACGCCAGTCACAACATAGTTTTATCATGTGAGGTGCCCTATTTAAAAAAAAGGCGAACCCTTTTAGAGCTGAAATGAATGCCAGTTTACAGTCTAACCACTACATGTTTAACTCCAGAAGAAAATGTGTCAATAATAAAAGGTTCACTCGTCGTTATTTCGCGCCGTTCTTTGTTTAATTAAGTGTTTTGACTAGCAAGATGTGACAAGCTAGACCCACGGCGACCGTGATGAGGTACGTAAATGGCACTGAATGCGCTATTACTCCGAAAAAGAGCAAGAAGAAATGTGCTACTGCTACGAAAAAGAAAAAAAGCGATCTTGTATGCGCTGCTCTTATTACCTCACCGTGTTATAATCTTATTTGTTTTTTATTAAGTAACTCTCCTTCCGCTTATCTCAATCTTCCATTTCCCTCTCCGATGTCTCCCCTCCTCTATGATTCCTATTCACAGCCGCTTCCCTTCGCCACCGCCCATTGGTCTTCCTCTCGCTTCTACACTTGGTCTCCTCGCCATATTTTTTTCTTAGCCAATTCCACTCGCCCGCCACCACGTCACCATCGATGCACCATTCCCCTCTCTCGACCTTCCGACCCCACACCCATCCTCTACGTTCTCTCAGCCCCTTTCACCTCGCCCATTCCGTTTTCTCCAATATCCCACTGTTTTCGCCTTTTTGCATTTTCAATTCTAATTCTCAACTGTTCTTCTCTAAACCCCAATCACACTGCTCCCTTCTATTTCATTCCCTTGGCAGTTGTTCTGTCCCCTCACCCGCAATCCCCACCCAAACCCTCTCCCGCCACTCTTTTCCATACTTTTCCATATTTTTCTCAGCGATACATCTGTGATTTCGCGTGCCACCGAGTTTGAGTTTTTGAAAAAGTCACTTTGATTGTGTCCATCGGTTTGATGCTTTCCATTTAGTGTATCCCAGCGCGCATGCTTCCATGATAAATGTATAAATACGAGACGATGCTTCAATAAATGTTAGTTGCAAGTTAGCGCCTTTCCCGTCGTTCTTCTCCTGTGTGTCGTTGTGCAAGTCGCGCACTATTTTTCAATCAAAATGCACCAACTATCCCAAGAGCTGTGTTTATAAATTTTCTCCCTCCTCTGTTCGCGTCTCTCATTCTATTCAACACCGCCTTGTCTAGTCGGTGTTGCTCTTTCCCACTCTCCTTCAAACACTTCTTAGTTCTGCTACACTCCTCGTCCACTTTCTCTGCTCTACTCTCGCCACCATTACCGACCGATTCATCTCGCCTCCACTGCCCTTTCGCCTTTTCGTTATCACCTACTTGAAACGCACTCCTCCCCTTCCAGCATTTCTTTCCTAGTCCTCTCTCCCCAGTCCCTCCTCGCTACACTTTCTTTTGCGCCCTCTTTTTCGCATATCTCTTGGACCCTCGCCGCTCTATCTCGCACTTCCGTTCTTCCCCTTTCCTCTACTACGCTCCTCTTTCCAGCACTAGTCCCGCACTAATTCCCAGTGGGTCAGTAAGCCACTAGAGAGCGGACTCGCCAGATACATTTCTGAATGATCCGAGTAACACGCAAACAGACAGACAGACATACAGACAGACAGACAGACAAACAGACAGACAGACAGACAGACAGACAGACAGACGGACGGACGGATGGACGGACGGACGGACGGACGGACGGACGGACGGACGGACAGACAGACAGACAGACAGACAGACGGATGGACGGACAGACAGACGGACGGACGGACGGACGGACGGACGGACAGACAGACAGACAAATCTGTCGCGTTTAGTTAGCTCAAGAAAGACTATCGTCTTCTAAAAAATCTAAGGGGACATCAGATCATGTCTTCCGAAGGACATGTCCACGCAACCCTAAATACCCTTCCGCTTTTTATCCGCCAGCTAATGGCAGCAGGAGCCACTCATTGCATGCCAGAAACCCCAGGACTGTCCCGCCGCTTTTCGTGATCAGTTTCAGTTATTCGAAACAAATGTCTTACCTTGGATGGAATGATTTGTTTAAAGGAACTGTTTTAGTTCGGGCAAAATAATGCAACTGGCATAGTTCCTATGCGCCCAGCGGCTCTTCTACTGCAGGAACAGTAAACCAACGAAATGCTTCGAGGGCACCAGATCACCTTTAAGCGCGGGAAGAATTGAAGGGAGCACTCCTATCGCGAACAATCAATTTTCGCTTGCAGTGAACGACATCTTCTAACAGGAGCTGGTTAATGTTCCGCGACTATTAAACGACGTTCTGCCAGAGACGTGCGCGAAATGCAAAATCTGCCTCCCTCCCATGTTTCCCCGCCTGTTCCAATTTCCTTCCGCGTTCAGTGCGCCCGCGCTTGTGTAGACCTGAACAAGCAGTCCAGAACAGCCAGTGCCCGTGTGTCTGGAACTGAGGCAATAACCATGGCGAGTTTCTTTACTTCTTCTCACATGGCTCCCACAAGTTCCTATAGAACGCTTATTCCATGTGTAACTTGATTGTTTGATTATGAGTTTTAACGCACCGACGCTTTACGGGCGATGAGGCGCACCGTAGTGGAGGGCTCAGGATTAACTTAGACCACCTGGGTACCTTTAGCACATGGGTAACTTAAGGTGCTGCAGAAGCATTAGGAGGAATATTTGTTGGAGGTTTCTAATGAGGGCTTCCACATCCACAACGACGAGTGGTATGTTGACGCATCTCCTCATTCGGCCCCTCGCTATAAGAAAGAGCGGGATTCAAAAGGAAACTCACCATCCACTGCGAATGATGTCATTCCATCATTGCTTAATCGTGCTCGGGATACTGCAAAAACCTGTCAATGTAGTGAATCTCAATGTACATAGTTGAAATTCGAATTCAAATTTATTCAGAAAAGTACAAGAGTGCGAAAAGTACGAACTTCGGGGGGAACTTACAGGAGGAGGTCCGAAGGTTTCCGAACCGCAGGCGGGACCTCCTATGCTAGATGTTTTGGAGATACGTTGTGAGCACAATACAGCCAGTAAATGTTGCAGACGTTATACAAATATTATAAAACATTGTTTAACAATGTGATATTGTAAAAAATACAACATATTGTGGAAGAAATTGCAATCAATTGACAACAGAACAAGCAGAGAAAAATTGTCACACAAGTAAAATATTTCTGGATGTTAGGGTGAGTGGTGAAAAACATCTCTAATTTTATTTTGAAGAGTTGAAGTGAGCTAGCTACCTTTATTTCTAGTGGTACGTAATTCCAAAACGAAACAGCGGAAAAAAGTAGACGGAATTTGCCATAATTGGTTCTTACCTTAGGCAACAGCAAGTTCTGACGGGAGGAAAATCTAGTGCAGTTAGGGTTGGTTTAACATGTGGCGAGGGAAAGTGTCAAGATCCAGGAGGCTATGCCGCACTTCAAAAAACGGAACTCCAGCGCTAGACAAACACATCTTTGGCAGAGGCAATATATTCAGTGTAGTAAAGATGGGAAGAGATGGTGACATTTTTGGAGAAAACATTATTATGCGAATTGCTTGTTTTTGAAGATTTTCTAATGATGACAGGTGATTTTTATACGATCGAACCTCGGATGTGATAGCATAGTTCAAGTGGCTATGAACAAATGCATAATATAAATAAAGCAGAGTTTACGTACTGGAGTACAGTCTTCTAAGAAGCGCTCGAATGCCAAATGTTATCTTTTTGCAAATGGAGGAAATATGGCATTGGAACCTTAGGTGAGTGTCTACAATAAAACCTCAAAAGGGCGTTTGGTTCCGCAGAAGGATGGGATCGTGACTTATATGGAGGCAAGGTTTTATTTGCAAATTTTATTCGGGGAGTGAAATACCATTAGGGACGATTTGTGCGAGCTAGATAGTCTGTTATTAGCACACCAATTTTCAAGGGAAGATAAGACATTTTGCAAATCAGAAATTAATATCTCTGCCTCACGATTGCCTGAAAAGATGGTGTTAAATGCATTTCGAGCGCGTGAGGCCTTGCAGTAAGTCATTTACGTATATATGGAATAAAAGCGGCCCTAAAACAGAGCCCAGAGGGACACCTTTTCTGGTATAAGCAGAGGAAGAAAAAGTGCCATTGACGCAAACAATTTGCCGCCTATCAGACAAGAAGCTTTTGAACAGTTGAAGTAATGGTCCAGCTATTCCGTGTAACTCAAGTTTAGTGAAGACGATATTGTGATCAACACTGTCGAACGCTTTATATAAGTCAACAAATAGCGAGCCGGCGTAATTTCCTTTGTCAATGAATAATTTAATGCTATCGACAAAACATGCCATAGCTTTACCGGTTGAAAGGCAAGGTTGAAAGCCTAATTGAATGGGGGTTAATATATTAAATTTTTATAGTAGGTTGACAGACTTCTTTCGATTAACTTTTGAAGCACTTTGTAGAGAAATGGAAGGACTGAAATTGATCGATCATTTTCTATTTGGTTTGGATCGCCTTTTGTGAAGGCCGGAACAACTTTAGCCAAGTTAGGCACGCTTGGATAACACACCGGTTTTAAAGACAAGATTGAAAACAGAACTTAAGATTGGGAGAATGAATGGGCAAATCAATTTGAAGTGTTTCCCCTGAATTTTATCTAGGCCAGGACTTGTAGATTTAGCCCTGAAATAACGGCATCGATTTCCGCAGGGTTGGTAGAAATAAGAAAGAATGATTGTGGCTGGCGAACGAATGTGGGTGTGTACACCAAAGAAGAAGGCTCAGAAGATGCTGTGAAAAAATATTGATTGAAACAGTTCGCGATATCACGTGGTGCTGTGACGAGCGAGTGTTTCTTGCGAACGGACGTGACTGAGTCACGTCGATGTGGTGTGTTAAAGGAGCCATGAAGAGAAAACAAAAGTTTGTTTTATTCGAAATATTAGGTGTTTCATAGTACCCCAAGCGCTTTCCCGGAAGCAAATGATGCTTTATTCACTGAGAAATAAGGCAATTTCAGCCAAAATTTTTAATCTCCCGCTAAAATTGCACATTCTGTGACGTGAACCATGGCGTCATACGAGCCGGTCCAGAAACAGGTACTTAGTATGTCGACTCCATATAGCACCCACACGCGGGAGTCGACCGAGACGGCGGCCATTTTAAAAATACTAGTAAAACCTAGTGCACCCGCAGCCCTAGTCATGGAATCGCCTGATCCGGAGAACAAAACTCTCGCCGAGGAGCTCGGGCTTGCATTTAACAACCTCACACAACTTGAACGCTCAATGCTTCTAAGTGCACGAGCGGCAAGAGTTGTGGGATACGCGGTGGACGGGAAAGCGACCGTTCCGCGATAGCCACAACAGACGAACGCCCTGCCGTCGGCACCGCTGCCTCGTCAGCCCCGTCGCGACGGACGAATACAAACTGGTACGTATGTGCCGTATTTTTATTACGGTTAATAATAGTTCAATTTCAGTAGCAGTATCGCTTATGCCAGTTGGCCGGTGTCGTGTATGGAAAGCCGTTCGCGCGAGCTCTCTGCTTCGACCAGAAAGATACGAGCGTCAATGCGCGGTGCTTACGGCATTTTTTCCCCCAAGGTCAGAGCGCTTTTACGGCGATTTGACGAAGTCGGCGACGAGCGCCAGCATGTCCCAGGAGTTAGCTAACGTAAGGGTCCCTGCCGTAATCACTTCATCGGAAATGAAGCGAGCACACTCGTACTTCCTTTAGCTCTCTTTCTCCTCCGTTTGCAAAGTTCACAAAACGTAGCCACTTGCTTCGCCGAGGTTCGTCGTTGGGCAGCACATGAATGGAGATCTCCTCACCGGGGATGTCGCGCTCCCTCGACGATTTGCCCGTACTACATGGGCATTTCAAAACGTAGCAACGAAATTTCATTGTAAAGTACTCGAACAAACTGAAGTTTTCAGTGGTTGTAAACTGGAAACGAGCTCCTAACAATAGCAGCAAGCCAACACCATTCCGAAACTGCGACGACTGTCACTATCTTGTCGCTGCTTGCTGTTCCTTACTCCCCTCGTTTCTATTTTTACCTTTGCTGGTTGGCGATATGAGGGCCAACCTCCTGTGAAGGGATTACGATACCAAGCAAGGTCGCGGCTGTGCGTGCTGGGACGGTTCGTTGGCCCCTAAGAGCCTCGAACCCGAAAATTCGTCTGCGCGACGGCGAGATGTCGAGCTCGGCCGGCGGTAGTTTCGTACGCATTGGCGCACACGCTTGCGTGTTCGTTCGGAACTTCAACCGTTTACTCCACTGTTCTTTGCCATAAAAAGAATGTGCAGTATGTTTCACGGGCATTTAGCTCGCTATGCAAACTGTAATCCCTGCCTAACATGCGTTTGCTTTTGCCGGCCCCCGCCAATCGCAGAGCATTCTCGAGTGACATCATAGGTTCTGTTGCGGAAAATGAGCTGGTGGGTCGCATGGTCATTTCCTTTTTTCCTAATTATGGAGCTTATTTGAGCGAAGTTTGCGTTATAAGTGGTGTCGTTATGGTTCTAACGAGGAAATCTTTCGAATGAACCAAACTTGTGTTTTCTCTTCATGGCTCCTTTAAGGAATTCCCGAATTAACTGCCATTTTTTTTGTATTGCTTCCGCTGTCCCGAATTTGGTTCTCATTATAGCTTCGCTTGGCCTTTTTTAGCAAGAGGGATAACATATTGCAATATCATGTATACTACTTTGTTGTGAGACGCATGTTAAAAGGACAGCGAGTGGCGTGGTAACGTCGATTGGACACCTGAACAGTAGTGGACGAGTGAATGGCTGATGTAATGGTTTCACAAAGCATTTGCACGGCTATTTTCAGGATCGGGTGTATCGAGTATTGCAGAGCAGTCAGTATCTGATATAATCCGTGTGTATTCATCAGAATCAAAAATAGTTCTAAAGCATGGCTTGATGACAGCAGGAACCGACAGGTTAGCGGTCATAAAGACAGGGTACCGATAAGTAATTTCATTTTCAATTACGCCTGCTTCAGAGATGAAACTGGAATTTGCCAGGATGTGGCCAATCAAGGATTGTGTGCCATGACTGGGACATCTGGTAGGAACGTTCATAAGACACTGAAACCCACAGCTGTACATGCAGGTGATGTATTCCAGGGTATCGTGGTTTGAATCATCGAGAAGATTAATGTAACCGAAAATAAAGACATTTTTTTTTTCACATGAAACTTTGTGAAGTATGTCCGAGAGCATGCTTAAAAAAATTGCAGGATCAGAGGAGGGAGGTCGATATATAGCGCCACAGACGGCATTAAAATGATTATCCTTTAAAGAATATGCTTCAAATTCGACCCATGCAGTTTCACAAGAAGGAACATTTAAATTAATATCCCAACGACGTTTATATGAAATGCCATTCAAAATATAAATACCTCAGCCTCCGTGCGAACTAGCGTCACGATGACCGTATTCCCTTTTGTAGCCTGGCATATTAAAAATATCTTTATCATGGAGATCATCATCATCGCTCAGAGCTGAGCGGATGCATTCCACGTCAGGTCTACCTTTTAACGTTATTTGTGGCGAAACCATGGATAACTTCGCGAAACCTATCAAAGGGAGCGCCCGAAGGTCTCCGACACCGAGGGACACCAACCTCTGGAGGTTTGAACCACGGACCGGCCTTTTTAAGCCGGCTTCTCTGTCCTAGGCTGGAGCCAGCGCTAACCCTAAGCGCAGCTTCGGTGCACCGAGGTGGAACGACCGCGGTGGCCTTGCCCTAGCCGCTTCCACCCCGTCTCTGGCATCCATCGAGGCTTCAGGCGACCCGAGAGCCGGAGCAGCGCGATGGACGGCATCGAAGTAGAGGGTGAGCCAATCTCACCGGAAGATATCACGGAAGAAGCTGGCTGGCTAGCAAGCCACCGCCGGCGAGGCGCTCGCGCCCTTGTCAAGCTAAGCCCAATAGAAGAAAATCCTCTCGAGCAAGGTGCCGTTGGCTCTCGTGAACCAGAACGAAAGCCGCGAGCGCCACAGTCCCTACAAAGGCAGAATCGGGCGCCGCGTCAACCGCACTTGCCCAGTGAACTTGAAGACATCAAGATAGTGCTCCGGCCGAGAACGTACCTCGATGTAACCAAAGTCAGCCACGCGGGGCTTCGCGACGGGGTGCTGCGTGCCACCGGCCTTACCTACGACGAGGCAGTCGAGGATCTCCTCCGCATTAATTCGGAGAATAATATCATCGTTTCGAGCACACCAAGCATGCAACGTGCCCAAAAATACAACGACGTGAAGGCACTCCACATTGGAGGAAAGATGTACGAGGTCACCGCGTATGCGGCACCACCGGAAGACACCGTCAAGGGGGTAATTCACAATATTCCAGACTATGACAGCGCCGCAGACATCACTAGCAGCCTGGTATACAAGAAAAATCCCACCATCCTTCAGGCAAGAGGAATGGGCCGGGCCAACTCGGTCCTTATCGTTTTCGAGGACAAAACAGTCCCGCACTACATCTACTACCGCGGGGCCGAGTACCGCTGCTTCCTTCACAAGAAGCGCCATGAAATCTGCGACGGATGCGGCCGACTAGGACACTGCGTGGATGTCTGCTTAGCCCCGGATAAGAAGATGTGCAAACTCTGCGGCGAAGAGACACCGGGTGAGGAACACCAGTGCACGCCAAAGTGCGCACTCTGCAGCAAGGACCACGCAATTGGGGACAAGAAATGCCGCCTCCGCTATCAAATCCCTTACGTACTGAAGGAGGCACAGCCGTAGCGTCATCCAAATTAAAACCGGCTGTGACCACCCTCGTTAGGCGCAATTTCACGGCCATTCGCCACAAGACCGGCACGGACATGGCGTCGGTGGCTCACGTTCTCGTAGAGTTAATTCCAACCCGTAAAAAGGACAGTGGTAGCATGTTTGTCCTGAACGTATAGAGGCCGCCCAAGAATAATTCCAAATTCAGCAACCTCCTAATGAAAACTATCGAAATCTGCTGTGGCCACGCTCTACTCATTGTAGGCGACTTTAATGTCACCCATACTGAGTGAGGATACAAACGGGACAGCGTTAAGGGTCGCAGCCTTTGGCTAGACGCCCAACAAGAAGGTCTCAGCCTTGTTACAGACCCATTGTACCCAACCCGTATCGGCAATAGTGTGAGCGGAGACATGGCGCCTGGCCTATGCTTCTCTAAAAACAGGCGGAGAGAGGCCATGTGGCTTAACAAGCAAGAAAATCTTGGTAGCGACCATTACATCGTAGCTATCACAAGAGTTTCCAGTGGCCTTACGCGTAAATTTGGAAAAACGCTTCGACTGGTTGACTGGGACGCGTTTCGAAAAATCCGTGCGGCAGAACGCGCTTTCCACTCCGATTCAAAAAAATTAAACCATCTTCCCGTGGGGAACACTGATGAGGATGCGAAGCATCATGGGGGTTCCATGTGGTTCCATTGTGTTGCCGTTATGTTGAGTGATGTGGTGTTTAGTAGCGCCAGAGGGAATTCCGCATCCGGGTCCATACCGGTGGCAAAGGCACGCAAGCACTGTTTTGTTACGGTGAGTAGGCGGTGGTTCTCGAGGCGCCGAAATTCGTCCATCATGTTCTTGCCGATGTTGTCGTCTTTGTGGTAGAATCGGTAGTCTCCGTCAGCGTTGGTGAGGTAAAGGTTGTTGACGTTGGTGCACCGGCTGAGAGCAACGTACACGCCCTCCTCTTCACAGCTTTGTCTTCTTCTCCTTCTTCTTCAGCGGTTCTCCTACGGGAAGATGACGACGGTGGTTGAACGCGAAGCTATCTCGTGATGGATTCTTTGGTTGGCCAATCCCTAGGGGTGTCCTGCCACAATCATCATCAGAGGCGCTGCGGACGGGGCACGGACGCGGGACGTCCCCCGAGCAAGAGATGCTTCGCATCTAAAACGATTCGGGAGCGGCAGAGATAGTCGATATTGAGGCATGGGCGGAGCAACTACTTCTAGATGCCGACACAACTACCAAAAGTATACCCGCAGAGGCAGACCTGTTTCAGGCAGACGCACGGCTTCTTCACATGTGGGAGGCCAAGAACAGTCTACGACGACGACTCCGCAAATATAAACTACATCGCAAATTGCTTCGTCGGCTTGCCCGACTTGACTGGGAAATCGAAGACTATACTCGGCAACTCTTGCGACAAAATTGGCACGCGGCTTGTGATCGCTTGGAGAGAGAGATCGGGATGGCTAAGACATGGCGGATCATGCGTTGCCTAATAGACCCTGACAAGAGTAAGACCACGCAACGACACAATCTAAACGTTGTCCTCCATAAATTTAACTGAACCAACAAGCAGCTTCTCCAGGCCCTTCAGGATCGCTACATTGCCCCTTCGGATACCGAAACGCTCCCCCCGTACTCGGGCAGTGACAACGCCTCTCTCGACAGTGCCATCAACTTAAGCGAGGTACGGGACACCATTGCGGATCTCTGGATCGGTTCAGCGCGGGGGCAGGACGGGATAACAAATAAGATACTCCGCAACTTAGATGACGACTCCATCGAGACTCTTCCGCGCTACTTTAACGTGTGTTGGGACGCGGGCCACATCCCCGCTCAATGGAAAACGGCCAACGTCACCACCATCCCGAAACCCGGCAAAAAGCTCCAAATTGAAAACCTTCGTCGAATTTCCCTCACCTCGTGTGTGGGAAAACTCCTGGAATATGTCATCCTAAATAGGATCAACGACTACATGGAAAAAATTCTTTATACCCGCACGCCATGATTAGCTTCCGCCCCAAACTCTCGGCACAGGATGTGATGCTTCGACTGAAACACGACGTTATTGACGGAGCGCGCTCCTCGTCAACAGATTCCCGTGCCGTCCTCGGGCTCGACCTCGTTAAAGCCTTCGATAACGTCAAACATTCGGCAATCCTAGAGACTCTCAACAGCCTGGGGGTCGGGAAGAGGGTGTACAACTACATTCGCAACTTCCTCACCGATTGGACGGCAACTATCACGATTGGCGGGCTTAAATCAGACAAAATTCACCTAGGCAGTGGGGGAACCCCAGGGCTCGGTTCGTTCCCTATTTCTTTTCAACGTGGCAATGATTGGTCTGCCCAATCTCCTCGATAGCATAGAAGAGATCCAGCATAGTCTTTACGCCGACGATGTAACACTGTGGGTGTGCGGTGGTAGTGACGGTCATATTGAGGACACTCTCCAGCAAGCCATAAATACAGTCGAAAAATTCGTTGCACCCCGGGGCCTCAGCTGCTCACCCGAAAAATCAGAACTTCTTATCTACCGTCCCACCAGTAGAGGGAGGAAATCTACTTCCACTCCCCCTTCAGTCCAACTTGTTGCCACCGGTTCGCACCGCATTCCCATCGTCTCGAGTATTCGAGTTCTGGGACTTCGAATACAAGCGAATGGACATAATTCCGAATCCTTGCTAGTGCTCGAAAAAGGTGTGCACCAAACAGCCAGGCTAATATTCAGGATAGCTGGTCGCAACCATGGAATGAAAGAAGCTAACCTCCCAGGCTTCGTACAGACCTTTGTAGTAAGTCAGGTGACGTACGCCACTCCGTACCTCCGGCTACAGAGGGCAGAGGCAACCAAATAGACGTTCTCCTCCGCAGAGCCTTCAAGCGGGCCATCGGTCTCCCACTAAACGCGCCCATCGAACGATTTGAGGCCCTGGGCCTTACAAATAGTCTGGATGAACTTATCGAGGCTCAACGGCAAGGGCAACTAGTACGGCTGCCATACAGCACAATGGGGCGCCACATACTCGATTCACTGGGTATAGCTCACCCCCACAGCGTGCTTGCTAGTTGCGCGATCCCGTCAAAAATAAGGGAAAACATTCACGTCTCTCCGCTCCCGCGTAACATGCACCCTAGAGAGGCCAGAGCCCGTGCCCTGCAAAGACGCTTTGCGAAAGTCGAGAACGTTGCCTACGCGGACGCGGCCGATTACGCTGGTCGCGAGGCAATGGCCATAGCGGTGGTCAACAATCAGGGTAACACCATCGCCTCCTGCTCTCTCCGCATGAGAGACTGGGTGGTTGGAGAAGAGGCAGCCATTGCTCTAGCCATGGTTTCCTCCACAAAAATCAAGACAATCATTAGCGACTCCAAATCAGCAATTCTAAATTTCTCACGAGGACACATATCAACGAAGGCGTCCGCAATCCTTATTTCTGGTCTCCACCTCGAAAACCAGACAGGCAAGATCAACTTAATTTGTACCCCCACCCACTCCGGCCTTGCAGGGAACGAGTCTGCGCACGAAGCCGACCGAGCGGACGGCTTCGTGCCGACCGACGGCTTTACCGACCGAGCGGACGGCACTTCCGATGCGGAACTCGTCCCCATGTCAGGCAGGGACAGGCTATGGTCATTCGGCGACGTTACAGGTCATTACCGTTTAGGCCGGGCCCGCTTCCCACCAGCGCACCTATCCCTCAGTAAGCGGCAGTCGGTGGACTGGCGACTCCTACAGACCCACTCGTATCCAAACCAACTTGTGTATAGCTATTGCTACCCGGGACGCTACTCCCCTGAGTGTCATAGATGTCAGCAACGAGCGGACCTGGCGCACATGTTATGGCAATGTCCGCAGGCGATCACAAATGGCCGCACAATCATTAGCAGTGAGCAATGGGAGACCGTGCTGCTCAGCTCCAGCCCGGAAGATCAACTCTGGGTCGTCCAGCTGGCTGAGGACGCTGCCAGAGCCCAAGGGCTCACGGCCGACGTCTAAGCAAGACAGCTGGCAAACTGAATAAAGTTTACTCTCTCTCTCTCTCTCTTTTATCATGGATAGAAAGCCAAGTTTCTGAAAAGCAGATAACAGAAAATCGCTGATCAAACGAGTGGACGAAAGTTGAAAAGTTGTCGTAGTTACTGAGCAGGCTTCGGGCGTCAAAGTGAATTCCGGAAAAGCAAGACGTATTGATCAAAGTGGTGTTGGCGTCACTCATTGAAACGTAAGCCATCAGGCAAAAATGGGTATGAACAAAAGAAAAGCCGCTTAGGTCATGTTATTTTTAACCGAAACCCCGAAGATCCTGATCGCAGACGATACAATGCACGTCCAACGTTTTCCTTGCTTTGATCACACAATGTTCGGTCCAGAGGAACATCCATTTGTTCTGTTTCTTCAGTTCGAACGCTTTTCCGAACAGGATTTGCCTAATGTATCAATGTAGTTTGCCCAAATTCGGGAAAAAAAAAACTGTTTAATGGCTTTCGTTTTTCCCAGAATAGCGTTTGAGGACGCGGTGGCGTTTATAATTACATGGAATGAAAATGTTAGTTTACAAATGATGACACATGAATTGTTTTTGGTGGCAATGAAATGATTGGAGTTCTGCGCGAAATATTCCCCTGAATTTTAACAAATAGCGAAAATCAGCGTAAATGGTTGTAGTCGGAGAGCGCCGTTGCAACGGCTGTTGAGAACGAGGATGAAATGATCAGGACACTAATGGTATATATCAAACTATGGATTACTGAGCTGAACATGAAGTCCCGCGATTTCAGGGTATGCATGCGATATGTCGCGAAAATTACAAGGCTTTGCAAGCACAGTTGTGGGAAAAATCGTGATTTTTTTTCGTGGTTTGTAGTGCTCTAAAGATAAAGATTTGAAACATACAGAAGGTTGAGTTAGACAGTGGATGTAAATTTAAAATTCTTTGGCTGTTTAAATGACGCGATGGTAGCAAGCCGGAAATTTCAAATGCTACGGTGGGTGCTCACATTGGTCATTCCTTGCATTCGCACGCGTTGCAGTCGGTGCTCGCCGCAAATCACTTCTTTTGGGGAGGCTGAAAGACGTCCTGGGTGACGAGAAGACAGAATACATTGCATATCTCCCTCTTCTTTATTGTAATTAAGATAATTAAGGCGCTAAACAGCTCAATAGCATGGGACACTTCGCTTCCCTCCTCCATTACTACAATCACTTGCACTACATTAAGAACTAAATGAGGAGTCTACACAAGAACCACCATCTCGAATACATTGTATACCGTAGAGTGTGGTAAGGAGCAAAGCATGCTCCTTATTGAGTTTTTAATACAGTGCAAGATGCATATGCATGCTTTGGCTCTGAAATCCGTCATCAGATGGACGCGCTCGCTTGTTTTTTGAATGACCGCTCTTGGCGACGGGTGGTATGTGCACATTCGCTGTTTCTTTGCCGATGCGAAATTAACGGAGCCAAAGCTGCAAGGTATACTTTCAGATACGTACGAGACGGCAGGTAACTTATTTGGAACGGTACATCCTCCGCACACCGAGGCTAACGCTCCCCCCCCCCCCTAACGCTTCCCAAAAGAACACCCCTCCCCAACAGTCCAAGAACACATGCTAAATTGTTCATGGCTTTCCACATAGAGAACTTGTATTCGCTCCGGAAGTCATCCGCCCGATCAGAGTGCCAGTTTACTCATACAACTGACTTAGAGTTTTCAGCGAAGCACCTCTTAACCAGTCATGGGCACGTTACCAGCAAAAAGTAACAGTGTTACAGTTACCAAAGCCAAAAAGTAACTCTGTTACAGTTACAGTTACTGTGGAAAAATAACGTCGTTACTTTTACGTTAGTGTATAAAACTAAGTAATATATCGCAAATAAAATGATAGAGTTTATTTAGTATTAACGTACGAAGGAATTGCAGATAGTCAAAAGTGCACGTGGTAAAATCCCAAACGAATAGAACCTAAAAGGGGCGCACTCAAGTCCAACAGTAACAAACATTCTGCACACTAATTTAGGATGAGTTCACTCTAATTTAGGATGAGTTCACTCTAATTTAGGATGAGTTCTTTCTGGCACCGAGAGCTTCGCTCTTTTCAGAGGTCTACTTTCCAGTTTTTTTTTCTTGTTTTTGCTCGCTCAAGACGAAGGAATAGTTTTAGACGTCCCCTCTACGACCGACCTCCGAACCCGTTCTTCTGCGGGAATGAAATCCATCCTCGTAGCGACCTTCTGTCCTAAACTGCGAAGGCCGTCGTGTTGCGGAAAAACGAAAGGTGAAGACAAAAAAAGTCAGAAAAAGAAGCAAGCGCAATCTGTACGTTGGCCTTTAATGTGTGTACCTAATGAATAGTTTTCCATAAAATAAAAGTAACTGTAACGGTATTTCCTCTGGCTGTTACTCTGTAAAAATGTAACAGTGTTCCAGTTACAAGTTCCTCTAACTTAAAAGTAACTAGTTACAGTTACAAAGTTACTGAAAAAAGTAACTAGTTACCGGTAACGCGTTACCAGTAACTAGTTACTGCCCAAGACTGCTCTTAACACTGGTTTTTTAAGAGCAGAGCACTTTATGGGCTCGACTTGTCGTCGTAGCTCTCTAACGGTCGATGTCAAGCGACTGCCGTAATCAGGCGGCGAAGCGCGATAACGGACCAAAAAAGAGCCAGGTGTATCATCGTCAGGACGTCACACTAAGGCTGCGATAAGCACGTGGTTTAAATAGTCATAACCGTTCGAACCTCGTGAACCGCTGGCGCTTGTCATACATCTCCACGTTGTTTAGCGCAAAGAAAACTGCAGGTCCATCTCAGGCTGAATATGTGTATATAACCGGCAGCCCTCCCGTTCATTTAGTTAGGGACGCTCGTTGGGTTGGTTTTTACGATAGTAAGCGAATAAAGCGGCCACACTAGAAAAAAAATGGGATGTTCGAAATGACGCAGAAAGGCCCCAGGCGCGCACGGAAAAAATGGCGCGTTCGAAATGACGCAGAAAGGCTCCAGCCACGCAAGGAAAAAATTGTGCGTTCGAAAACCGCAAAACAGCTCTAGCATACGAAATTAAAGCAAGCAAAGAACGAACAGAACTCCCGCTGGCGCAGTTTCAGGCAGGGGGCGCGCGAGGACTGCGAAGGCGAGGAATTTGAATTGTATATTCATGAAGAGACAGGGCGGCGAAGAGCGTGATTGGTGGAAGCAGTTAGCGGATAACGGCGCCACCACCCGTTATGGCGGATAACTGCTCTGCACTTTCGATAGCTTTCACTTTGAGTGGAACGTGGCTGTGTGGCTAAGGCGTCGCGCTGCTGAGCACGAGGTCGCGGGTTCGATTCCCGGCCGCGGCGGCCACTTTTCTGATGGAGGCGAAAAGCAAAAACGTCCGTGTGTACGAAATTTCGGTTCACGTTAAAGGTCTCCAGGTGGTCAAAATTGAACCAGTGCCCTCCAATACAGCGAACCTCATCGACTGCGTTGCGACGGCGCGTTAAACCCTACCATCAATCAAATCACATTGAGTAGAACGGCTTTAAATTTTTTTCTGCAACGAATTGCAGCCGAACACATGGCATCTCTACCGGAGGCATTACGAAAACTACACTCTACGCTTCACAGCAACACCGGTAAGGCATTCCTGTTCTTTGATAAAGAGCACTTCAATTTTTTTTCTCTTGGTTCGTGCGCCCGCATAAAACAGGTTAAAGACAAAGCATATGACAGCCTCTGACAACAGCCCTCTCTGGTTGTCCCCTGGTTACACGGGCTTGTGCCTTTGTGACGAACGCAGGGCGACATCTCAGGCCGGCGTATTTGCTTTCCACCCACCAAGCAGATTTATCGGACTGGTCCCCGATAACCATGAATTATGGCAAAGGGAATACTTGGGAATGTATGGGACGTAAACGCTCTTGCACATTGAAGTTTTGTGCTTAAGGTCCAATTAACGCTTCTTAGGTACAATTAATGTTAGAACTTCATTAAAACATCAGAAACTTAAACTTTGGTTCAGGGAACTTCGGTTAAAACTCGGGTCGTATTTGTAAAGATAGTGCTGATGCCTTTTGTAGCGGGTACATGGGTGGGTACGTTGGGAGTGATTGACGACCATTCGAGAGTTCTTGGAATTTACAGAACGCTCGTCTAAACTGGCTACACTCCCCTCCACCTTACTCTAATTGGATGCAAGCGTGGGCGGCTCGAATGGCACGTTGGGGATCGACGAGTTGCGGTACTGTGGGGGACAGCTGCTTTTGTTACCCTTTTGGAGCGACTCATGCACCTGAGCTGTAGAAATACGGGACAACAGTAAAACAGGCTCTGGATGTTTTGTCCCCTCCTCCGAAGACAAACAAGTGTGGCGTTATGATGACCCTGATAGCAGCGTTTTGCTTCAACATGCATATTTTTAACGGCGTAGTTGCTGTGCGCAGTGGTTGCCGTACGTGGCGTACGTGAAAGACGAGCGAGGTCGTGACCTGCTGTGGGGCGTCACTGGGTCCCTCGTAAGCAACATAACCGAGTCTCTGGGGCTCAGGTAAGCGACGACGACGTGTTTACTCTGCCAACGCACGTGAGTTCGCAATGCAGCATATTACTGCGTGGGCAATAGATGAGGTATGCCAGCAACGAAAATTTCGTCGTCGATCGGCGGACAGAGCGACAGAAGAACAGAGAACAAAGAAGCACATGCGGAGGTGGGTGACCCGTCACCGCTTGTGCTCATTATGCACTGAAGTGTTTAGCGAGTGCAGATCCTTGTACGCGGCCAGAGAGGGTAGAATGGGGATGACGGCGATAGAATGCCGATATTGGTGGGAAACAAGACGAGTGACAGGCAGCCAGTGCCACTGCTAAAGCGAGCAAGCGTGACCTCTGAGAGTATTATGACGCAAAGCAGGGTTGGCACAGTAGAGCAGTGCACGGGCCGCAATTTCTAGGCCCGGCCCGACCCGCCCGATAGAGACACGGCCCACGCCCGGCCCGGGCCCGAGAAATTTATAAAAATTGAGCCCGAGCCCGGCCCAAGCCCGCCAGTGTGTTGTTAAATATCATCCCTAGTCCGACAGGATATTAACATGAACTTGAAGAAGTTTGCTGTTAACCTAAAAAGCGTAAGCACAAAGCGAATACGACTACTTTAGGTTTAAATTTCCTTGAAACATGGACCTAACTTTGTACAACTTATCCTCACTCAGAAGCTGTATTTTCAGTAGTCGTGCAACTTCATTTGCCACTTCATTTGCCAGTCTTCGAAATCAAGGCACACCCGAGGATACCTTAAATGATTCCGAGTAAGTGGATTTTTTTATTAGTGCAATTCTTCAACGGATATTGCACCTTTCGTTCTTCCATTCCACGCTGAAATTTGATCAGACGATGCGTCCGGTTTCACCATTTGATTTTTGTCTTTCCCTCTAGTTACGTTGGCAGCATGATTTTATCTCCGCTTCGGTTCTTTGTTGCCTTTAGTAAGGGCTCTAAAAAAAATTCTTGCGCAAAAAATCATGGGCTCTGCTTAGAACATTGGTTCTTCAAACTCTGCACACACTGCAAAATCTAGGTCACGTTTGTTCTGCTTGTTTTAGCTTGAAAAGGAGAGAGAAAATACAATCATGTTGTAGCCTGTGCCTGGAGTGCCCTCTTTTTCTGGCCCGCTCTCTCCCACTAAGCTGATGGGACCCAGACGTTTCTTTTATTGATGTGAAGGCTTTCTAAGTGCAATCGTCTTTTTATCATATCTTTAAACGGCGTGGTAATGAATTAGCACTTCCTTTTTTTTTTTGTTTTCACTTTACCTGAAATATCAACAAGAGAACTTTCTCTTGCCAACAATTTCGAATTTGCGGCACATGATAGCCGGGCCTCAGGAACTGCCCGGGGCGAATCGGACCGGCACGGCCTGACAAAATTTTGGTTCAAGCCCGAACCCGTCCCGGGCCCGAGCCCGTGCACTGTACTATGGCGCAGCTTGCGGAAGAGGGCGAGAAACGCAGCGTGGCGGGGATTTGAAGCCATAGCAAGGGGTGCGCATAGAGCCGAGGTACGGGATGAGATGCTCAGGCGTTCCTAAAGGTCTGCCAATGGATGTTCCATCGATTTTAACGGCGGAGCTGTTCAAGGGCTCGACGAAGGCACCCCGCTGGGCCAACAGATGCCGCCACCACCTCGGCTGTCGTCTACGCGCGATCTCCACACTCGGCGCAGGTCCACGCCCCTATATATACAGCGATAAACTGCTGGACCTCCGTGGGCGAGGTTCGAGTACATACCGCGGGCATACGTCCGTATCGCGCACGTACCGCGACGTACATTACGCGGCGAGTGGAATTCTGAGCAACCGCCGTTTCTGCGTGAGGTGACCGCCAACGTGCCGAAGTTGACAAATAGCACCAGGCACGTACCCAGGATTTTTTTTCGGGGGGGGGGGGGGCCCAACCCAAGGTAACTTTTCTATGCAAATTAGGGGAGAGGGCGAGGGTACCCGCCGTTACTAGTACAAACACGATAAACACGCAGCGTTTACCATAAATGCGCGTAAACCTGCATGGAGAAATGAAATTGTCTGTATCCGCCCTTGTGATGGAGGCGAAAAGCAAAAAGACTGATATGTTCGAGATTTCTGCGCACGTTAAAGATCCCTACGCGAAGTTTGCAAAATTAAAAAAAAGAACGGCAGTAATTACAATATTTACGGGAATAAATACGCGTACTGCACAGTAACTATACATTTCCGGAGCATCCCACACGTTATACGCAATCGAAGTCGGCAGAAACGGAAGTGCATAGGCACTCAAGAGTTCAGATCTCCGTGGCAACCCTCTTGCGCTTCCATATTTTTCTCCAAACAAAACCTGTGGCTACTAGTTATGAAGGAAGGAAACAAAATGCTAGGTAAATCGGAGATGTCATACGCCTAATTCCGTGTGTTATTACCCTAAACAGCCTCCGGGTTCGACGTTTAACGGTC
The DNA here is from genome assembly GCF_048455015.1 of Haemaphysalis longicornis. Taxonomy (NCBI): domain Eukaryota; kingdom Metazoa; phylum Arthropoda; class Arachnida; order Ixodida; family Ixodidae; genus Haemaphysalis; species Haemaphysalis longicornis. The sequence continues at coordinate 74,313,520 of NW_027526335.1, read as the reverse complement.
TGCCATTCAAAGCACCAATGATTCAGGCCTCGGAAATTGCAGTATCGAGACGCACTGGACTGCAGGAAATGTAGATAAAAAAACGGTGGCAAGCGCCAGCGCGTCAGCGCTTACCTCTGGCAGTTTTGTAAAGAACCTTGTTATATCCAGGGATGCGCCTTGTCGCTTCCTCGACGTCGCAGCGTGGCTTGTCCTACAAGGCGGGAATGAGCTTCTCCACTGTCCTCTCGTTCGGCTCGTTGGTGAAGTAAACTCGTTGCTCTCTGCCGACACCTCGACGATATTCCGACATCGCGAGACTAAACCCGGGGTTTCATAACCTCTCTAATACAAAGACACAGTTCGCAGTCCAATTTTCAAGCCGAAATTTCTCTCGGCCAAAAGTCTGGTTGGGGTCCGTCGAGTTGTCCGGCCCGGGTTCATTTTCACCGTTCACCCGCGGCACCCCGTCTCTCTCATGTTGACCATTGGCCACTTAGACTCCGTGCCCTTCTCCACTGAAGCCCGGTGTTCTCGAGGTCTGTTCATAGGAATGCAGCTCGAGGTCCGTAAGCCCGCCAGTAAAGTTTGGTTCGTTGTTGAGGTGGGTGGTGTCGTCGTGGAGGATGGTGAAGGACCCGATGATGAGACGAGGCAAGTAGATGATGAAGAAAAAGTCTATACACTTATTTACAGGAGACGACGAAGCATGAACATAAGATAACACATGGTAATAAAAACTGGATTACAATTAAAAGGTGCCGGAGCGCACAAAAAGGGTATCGCGGCGTGATCCCTGATGGGGGCCCGGGGGCCAAAACGGGCGCCGAACCGCCGCGCGGTTGGCGAGAAATTCGTGGGGCTCTGGCGCCCAGGAACTGCCACGAGAGCAAGTCTTCATGCGACCGCTCTTGGCCGCAGCTCCGGACAAACTCAGCAAAATTGCGCATGCAGCCGCAAGCGAAGCAGCCTCCACACAGCAACACACGTACCAATTAGGATTTTGACCCCCGCTCCCCCCTATCCGCCGCCCCAGAAAGTCGGTGGGAAACGAAAAGCCGCGTAGAAGGTCGCCGGCAGGGCCGTCCCAAAGGGCTGCCACTCCGCCGATGGCTTGGGGGACACAGCAAAGCGGCGAGAAGGGAGGAGGGTCATCGCACCGACGGGGTCCACCGGCGCTGGCATCACTACACCGCCATTGTGCATAGCAGCCATTAACCACAATGGCTGTCAATCAACAGTGCCGCTGTCACTGCCTTTAGTTGTCCAAAGGAATGCCGCCGGTGTCTCTTGCCGCCGTACAACTGCGATGCGCGCCTTCACTTTGTCACCCTGCGGTCGCCGGGATTGGTAACGTTGTTGCGCTTCCTTTTTGAGCGATCCTTCTTGTCCAGACGGACGCGCCGACTGTGCAACAAGGCTTTTGTACTCCCACGGTAGCTTTCCCTAAGCGGGCGTAATGTTAGAGGCGCCGGACGGTGGGGTCAAGCATCCCCTCGCGCCACTCCGCTCGTTGCCATCCGGTTCCAAGCCCTTGTGTCGCATTGGCTTGTTCGGCAGACGCTGCACACGTGCGCGAGCCGGTCGTTGGAAGGCATTGCGTAGAGAAACCCTACAGCGGGTTTCTCTGCGGTAAGAAGACTTCTTACCCTTCTTACGGACAAACACAAAAGCAGCATTTCCACGAAAACTAGCGAAAAACGCGCTGTGAGTTCGGCTCAGGGAAGGAATTCGTTGAGCCACAAACACCAGGCATGGGCGATAGTATCGGCCGACACCACGGCGCGCTAGGATGGAGGGATTTGTTGAATGTTCAAAGACAAACATTTTCTTCCCCACCAAAAGATACGCGACCCGAGCCGCTGAAACCGCCACCCTGGCGAAACAAGCGATAAGTTACTGCTGTCTGAGAGAACCGAAGCACCAAAGCACCAATTGCAGACGAACAGGGTAAAGGGGTGCAGCGAATTGCAAGTGACAGGCCGGCAGCAGAGCACGAAGCCAGTGTACAGCGGTACTGGCTTCCGCGTAAACGGAGCAAACATACCCCGCCTGCTTTTTTTTTTTAATCCCACGTTGACCACCAAATGATTCATGTTTTTTTTCGAAATGAACCTAATCCACAAACAAAAACTAAGTCAGATAAAACTGCACTGCCAAGAAAATCCCGGCAACTTTCCCCTAAAAAATTGTGGCAAATAAATAGTTGAGAAAATTCCCTGCAAACGTGTACGCAGATCTTACTTCGTGTGGAAAATGAGCCAGACCCTGCTGTGGCATGGATCAAAATGAGCCAAATTCATTTGCCCAATGGGATTTCGCGTTGGTGTGACGTTTCGGGCTGTTTTGTGCGTTTTTGCGTCACATTTTTTTTTTCTTTTGAGAGCTGGCTTATCATGAGTTCAGACAGCAATGAGGAGATCGGCAAATGATCTGCCGACACACGACTACGATAACGTGAATGGAAGCGGATGTGAATGAAATCTGGTTATTATTATTGTTATTACTCCCATATTTCCCATTTACGTACCTAACAAATTAGCTACCTCTTACAAGCCATGGCAAGCCATGGAAGATGATTTGAGCAGGCTTCTTGTAAAGCGGTTTGGAAATTTATGGCAAGGCAATGAAGAGCTTCATGAGTGTTTTCATGCGTGTCCAAAAAAGTACCCTACGGAGCCATTCGAAAATAGCTGTTTTTTAAGCTCTGTTGCATGTTTATTGCCTTTTTTGCTTAAAACTGTATCGTACCATTCTTGAAAGTCGATTCCAATAAAGTTTTCACAAGAATGCCGCAGCAACTTGTTTGTTTCAAATGAGTAGGAGCCAAATCTGAACTTATCTTAATATTGCTCGAATTCTCCGCATAATTCTTAATTACTTGTCGTTATAGATTTTTCCTAGCTGACATGTGAAACATGACATTTAATAGTTTTGACAGCACTGCATTTAGGTCCGGTTCCAAACTTTCGTTTTTTCCTCCTCAAATTCTCCCTAGGTGAATTTGGCTCATTCCGAAAAAAAACGCCTCAAATAGCTATCAAGCCCAGGATTTGTATGGCGTCGCTTTAGAATGTGTGCGAGGGACGATGAGAGGTGGCGCGGAAAAGGGGGGTATGGCCCAAAAAATTTCGGGGGGGGGGGGCCCGGCCCCCCTGGGCCCCCCTCTGGGTACGTGCCTGAATAGCACTGCCATAGTCCAACGAAAGTTTGCTGTACAAGAACCCTACTCCTTCGGACGTACGCGCCACCGCCGGCCCGCCGCCTTCGCACCATTACCGTGGGCACAGAAGTGCTCCCAACACGATGCGACCGCATTCCAGTGCGCGAACTGTGCTCGTGCGCCGGACACGCAGTGCAGTACCACCCCACATATTTGCACCGATCATTTACCAGACCTCTGTTCTTCGAGTATGTACAGAGCGCGGCGAGTGCCGTTGTGAGTGACCCCCCTCCATTCCTTAGGCGGCCGCCAGCGTGCCTAAAGGACCATGCAGACAAAAACACAAGTTTGTTTTGTTCGACACACTTGGTGTTTTATACTGCCCCAAGCGCTTGTCTGGCAGCAGGTGATGCATTATTCACCGAGAAATTAATCAATTTAGGTAACAATTTTGATTCCCCCGCAAAATTGTGTATCGTGACGCCTGTCATGACGTCACAAAAACGGGTCTTCAAGCGAACTTCCAGTGCACCGTTCAGTCTGTGGATTTGGAGGCATTGTTTACCGTCAGTCCTCCCTGATGGCGGCCCATACTGCTCCGCACCGCTCTTCGCTTTTGCTTTCTTTTTGACCGTATTTGCACCTGGCTTCTTTTCATTACGGTAGCTAGTAATCGTTTCAAGAAACATGGGGTACATTCGTGAAATAGGGTCACGTAAGACAATGTCGCTTGCGCCAATCAGCCAGTGTCGTGTAAGACAACTCCAAAGTGGCGGACTGCTGTGCAGCTAAAACCAGCATAGTGTGCCAAGTACCAACAGCAGTTCGCACTGGTGCTTCTATGTTTACGTGTACTTTCGTAACTTACATTGTTGCGCCCCACCATTCTCACTGCTATAAAATGAATATGCATTACCCTTAAGCGAAAATGGCTCGTCCTTCAAGGTTATCAGCGCTGCATAACTTGCGTTTGCTTTCTGCCGGTCTCAGTCGATCGCACGGCTGTGCATATGGCGTCATTTGTTCTAGTGCCGGAAATGAGCTGGTGATTCGCATGGCCATTCCCTTTTTTACGAATTATGTAGCTTATTTGAGTGAGATTTACATTAAAAGTGTCAGTATGATTATAATAAAACAATCTTTCGAAGGAACCAAACTTTTGTTTTGTCTGCATGGCCCCTTCAAGTCAGCAGCTTCACTGCTTAAGGAGATTTCCTAGGCGCGGAAGTGGCCTTAATTTTATTTCGGCTTGATGCTGATTGGATTGGATTGGAAAAGACTTTATTTACAAAGATCCTGCAGTAGGCGGGGGCCGATTTACGGCTCCGCCTCAACGCGGCCTAACGTTGCATCCCCTTTCGCAGCCCTACTGAGCACTAGCTCCTTTCCGGAGCCCATGCCTTTCAAGCGCGGTGAAGATCTGCTGGATGGCCCAGTTTTGATCTATCTTGCTGGCTGACTCGATGGCTGCTTGAAGTTTCGCTGGATACTTCTCGAAACTGGCACTGTCCGGTTCGGTGGCACAGTCCCACATAACGTGCCACCGGTTGGCCGGTCCCTTCTTGCACACACTGCACAGGGCCTCGGGGTATTCATCCGGGAACATCTGATGTAACGCTGCCGGTGATGTGACCGACGCTGTCTGCAGTCTTCTTAGCCACACTGCTTCCTCGCGACCCAGAGACCGATGTGGCGGCGGGTACGCCCGTCTCGAAAGCCGCATGTTCTTGAGTGTTTCGCCATAGCCTCTCGCTCGGTCCTTGGTCTCCGACCACCATTCGCACTCGGGACGACTTTCCACATTGGGAGCGCGGTGAGTAATAGCGCGCGCCTCCCTGTGGGCCGTCTCGTTGTGGTTGGGTGTATTCGGAGAACATTCACCCGCGTGCGCAGGGATCCACCTTACTTCTACTCTTCTTTCTTCCTGCGCAACCACTCGTTCGATTATCTTGGCTGCCTTGTCACTGATCCGGCCGTTGGCTAGGTTTCGTACGGCTTCTAGCGAATCGCTTAGGACGGTGTCACACCCCGGCTCGGCCATTGCTAGGGCGATGGCGATCTCCTCTGCTTCGGTTGCATTAACACACCGCATACTCGCTGACGTGGACACTTCCCCCGTTCTCGCATTGATGGTAACCGCTGCGTATCTGCCCTTTCCGTAGTCTGCTGCATCCACGTATCTCGTTCTCGGGTCACCGCTGTACTGCTCGATGAGGTACTTGGCCCTGGCTCGCCTCCGCTCCCGGTTGTGCTCTGGATGTACGTTCTTCGGGATGGGGCTCACCCGCACGTTTTCTCGAACTTTATCACAGAGCTCGTGAAGCTGCCTCCCCGTGACCTGATAGCCGTACCCCAAGGTCTCGAGTATGGCCCGGCCCGTCTTGGTCCCCGCCAGCCTCTCTCGCTGTGCCGCCAGCTGCGCCTCGATGAGCTCGTCCAGGGTGTTGTGAACGCCCAACTGCATCAGCCGCTCGGTGTTCGTTGACTCCTTCAACCCCAACGCTCGCTTGTACAACCTTCTGATCATGGTGTCAATCTTGTTCTTGTCCGTCTGCGACCACTTGTGGTAAGCTGCCGTGTACGCTATGTGACTGACAGCGAAGGATTGTACCAGCCTCGCGAGCCCTTCCTCACGCATGCCCGCCTGCTTGGACGACACGCGCTGGATTAGCCGCAGGGTACTTGCTGTTTTGATCGCCAACTTCTTCATCAGAGTATCCTTGCTGCCGTTGCCGCTGATCGGCATGCCCAGCACCCGGATCTCAGAAACCTCGGGAATTCTCTGACCGGTCTTAGTGATCAGAACCAGGCGATCGCACTCTCTCGGGGGCAACAGAGGTCGGCCGGCCTTGCGAGGCGAGTACACCAGGAGCTCTGACTTGGATGGCGAGCACTGCAGGCCCGTCCCGTCAAGCCGCTCTTCGATAGCCGAGACTGCTCTCTGCAGCCTCCTCTCAATACTGGCGTCCATGCCGCCGGTCGTCCACAGCGTAATATCGTCAGCATAGATGGTATGCCGGACGCCCTTGACGCCAGCCACGGCTTCGGCGACCGGGATCATGACGATGTTAAAAAGCAGCGGTGAGATAACAGACCCCTGGGGCGTGCCTACGCTGCCAATATCTCGTTCTGGTAGCTCTATCTCTCCTGCGAACAGCTCGATCTTTCTTCCCGAGAGGAAGTTCTTGATATATTCATAACTTCTCTCGCCCATGTTGAGCTTCGTCACCTGCGCCAAGATGGCCGAGTGCTTGACCCGATCAAAGGCGCTTTGCAGGTCCAATCCTAGGATCACCCTGCTGTCTCTCGTCTCGTTCTCGATGATCTCTTGTTTCAGTTGTATCATCGCGTCTTGGGTGCTTAGGCCCCTCCGAAACCCGATCATCGAGTCAGGATACAGCCCCTCTTGCTCTAGATAATCTTGCCAGCGGTTCGCCAACACGTGCTCGAGGACCTTCCCCACGCACGAAGTCAGCGAGATGGGGCGTAAGTTCTCGATGCCTGGTGGCCTGCCCGGTTTCGGTATCAATACCGTCTTCGCCTTCTTCCATTGCATCGGTAGCTTGCCACTCCGCCAGCACACGTTGTAGTATCTCGTAAGCGCCTCGATCGACAGGTCATCTAAATTTCGCAGGGCCTTGTTCGAAACTCCATCTGGTCCCGCCGCCGACCTGGTGTTCAGCTCCCGCAGAGCGGTCTTGACCTCGGCCGTCGTGATGTCGCGATCTAGTTTCTCGTTCGAGACCCCTGCGTATGCCGGGTGTTGCTCGGCCTGCGTTTCAGGTAGGTACTTGGCACTCAGCCTCTTAATCAGCTCGTCCCTACCGAGGCTCTTTTCGGCCTCGTGCATGACCCGAGCCATGCGATTCTGCTGGAACGACTTGGTCTTGGTTTCGTCCAATAAATGGCGGATCAACGACCAGGCCTTGCCCTGATGCAAGCTGCCATCTATGCGGTTGCACAGGTCGTCCCACTGCTGTCTGCAGAGCAACGCGCTGTGCCTCGCAATCGCGCGGTTCAGTTCAGTCACCTTCTTCCGCAGCTTCTTGTTCCACTTCTGCTTCTTCCACCGCGCCTTGATCGATGTCTTTGCCTCGATCAAGTGCGCCAGCTTGCTGTCGACACTCGGTATGTCATCGTGAGTCTCGATCGACTTTGTAGCTCGCTTGACGTCCTCCTTGATGCCGGCCGTCCACTCTTCGATATTAACAATGTCTTTTACCGCCACCGGGACTTCTTGCCTATGGTTGCGAAACGCGTCCCAGTCGGTCCACCTCTGCTCCATCTTGCGGCCGCCGCAGCCGACCAGCTCGATCTCCAAGATGTAGTGGTCGCTCCCCAGGTCCTCCCCGGTGTTACGCCACGTCACCTCTCCCCCGTTCTTGACGAAGGTCAGGTCCGGCGTGGTGTCCCGTTGAGTCGAGGAGCCACTCGTCCGCGTTGGTTGGTTGGGGTGAGTGATCAGGGTGAAACCCTGCTCGGTTGCGTCGTACATCAGGTCTTTGCCTTTGGCCGTATTATACATGTAGCCCCACGCTTGATGCGAGGCATTGAAGTCTCCCGCCACCACCAGTGTCTCTTTCTTGGCTTCGTTGCTCGCCGCTCTCATCAGGGTCTTGAACTTCTGGCTGTAGTCTTTCGGGTTACTGTATACGTTCACCAAGAAAACGGCGCGCTTGCAGCATTTACCTGGCGCGATCTCGACACACACTTGCTCGCACTTGCTCTTCTTGCCTTTGTGTAGTTGATGTTCAATGGCGGTTAAGCCCTTCCTTACCAGGGTACACACCCCTCGCCGACCGGACGTGTCAGCGTGGGCCCTGTACCCCGGCAAGGCAGGGTCCTTCACCACCGTTTCTTGTAACATGATTATGTCTGGCTTCTTCACCGCACCCCGCACATGCTGCTGGAGCGACGCTCTCTTGTTGTTGAGGCTTTGGCAATTCCACTGCCAGATGGTGAGCGACGTGGTCGCCGCCCCAGATTTTACTGTGCGATGGGACCGTCTTGGCATGGTTGCTGCTCTGCTGATTGCTGCACTTGGTCTTGTAGATACGGGTGGTTGACGAACTGCGCCGCAAACACCGGGCTTCTTACTATGGGCTTGAGCGTTTGCTCAACCAGCTCGAACCTCGCGTTCAAGTTCTGAACCAAACCTGCCATTGCAGTAATCGTTTCCTCAAGTCTGGCGAACCTTTGCTCTGTTGTACCCGCCTTCTGCTCCGTCACCGTCGTCAGAGTAGCGACCGTTGCCGTTAGTTTCTCGAGCTGGGCTTCGAGGTTGACCTTTGTTGACTTGCGTGGCTTCTTTTTGGGCGCCTCGGATGCCTCTTCTTCCTCTTCGTCTCCGGCGACCTCCATCGGCAGCTGTTGCGATGCCACAGCTTTTTCCTGGTGCTGCTCTGCTTTTCTCTGCTGTTGTACCTGCTTCTGCTGCGCTGGAACCGCCACCTCTGCATCCGCTGGTCTTGTCTGCCCTTGATGCCATGGCTGCTGCCCTTGCGGTTGTGACTGTTGACACCCCAGTCTTCTTTCCACCTCTGCCAGCCGCTTCGCCAGCATCTCGATGGTTGCCCTTTGCTTTTCGTTAGTTGCTCTTAGTTGATCGTTGGCCCTCCGTAGTTGCTCGTAACCCTGATCGTTCTTGAATCCGTTCACTGCTGTCTTGCCGTTGTCCTGCGCGGCAGCCGCCCAGCTCACCCCCGCGCGGAGCTGCGCCGACTGCTTCTGTCCGCCACCATTGTTTCCGCGAATAGACTCACGTGACACATCGCGTGACCTTGACCGCAGGTGCTGTGACTCACCTCGTGATGCACGTCGTCCACGGCTTGCGTCATGTGTCGTCACGCCACCTCCGCTTCCAAGCCGCGGGAAGGAGCCCGGTGAAGGTGTCCGCTGCCGCTGCTGCCTTTGTTGTTGTTCGACGTTTCTTCGTTCCCAACGTCTTTTTCTTACTACGTACGGAATCTTGTATCTTGATTTACAGGCTCGGTCACCCGTTGGGTGACCCTCGCCACACAACTTGCACTTGGGTACACATGTATGGTCTTCCCTTGGGTTACTGACCCCACAGGCCAGGCAAACCTTCGCGCTGGGAGTCGGGCATACGTCGCCACGGTGTCCAACTGTGCCGCAGCACCTACATACCTCAATTTGCTTCCTGTACAGGCTACACTGGTAAAGCATAGACCCGTACCTCACAAATCTTGGAACCTTCTCGCCCTCGAAAGCGACAATAACCGTCCTCGACGTGCCAATGCGCTTGGCCCCTATTGCAGTAGGGTTATACTTTGTCACAATCTGTTCGTTGAGTTTGCTCTCAGAATCTTCTACTGGGACACCCCTAATTACTCCCTTGACGGTGCCATGTGCGGTCGTCCCGTACGCGTTGACTTCATGCTTCTTGCCTAGAACTTCTATCTCTCCTACTTGGACGTACTTCTTCGCCCTCGCCATGCTCGGCGTGCTGATCACCACGATGTTTTGAAGAAAATTAGGGCACATCATGTCTTCCGCCCTCTCCGCTTTCTCGGTAATACCGGCAGCCGCCATGATGGCCTCCGCCACACGTGCCGGGTCACTCTTTGCTATGTCTAACCCCCCGCGGGGTCGCACCACAACCTTGATCTCCTCTGCGGGCATACTTGGCATGCGGGCGGCCCGAATAACCTCTCTCCTCACGCTCTTGCCCCTGTCCTTCTTGCTGTCAAGCGCCGAACTCTCAATGCCGGGAAGGTCAGCCAGCTCACCTTGGTCTCCAAGCCGTCTCGATGTCTTGCCGTTCCCGCCGGCGCTAAGCCATCCGCTGGACTTGTGGAACTCTTCGGGAGTAATATCTTCTCCCTCGACTTGCACGAACATCTGGGTCACAAGCTCCGCCATTGCTGGCGAGGTAGACGCGGCTCCGTCCATCCCGCCCGGCGAGACGCCGGCAGTTAGGCGTAGCCTTCGTCGAGCGCGTTAGGCTTAGCCTCGCCACGCCGGCGGCGAAAATGAAAAGTGCGATAAATTGGTGAAAACCGCACCTCTTGCCGAAAATCCGGTGTCAGTCGATGAACCACACCTTTCCGAACACGATGGTACTAAAATCTTCGTGGATGGAAATAATTAACACTGCATAATTGGACATTAATAGCAGAGCCGACGTGAAACGTTCACACACCTAGGCGACCGCAGCGCCACCCCCCGGCTTGATGCTGAGTTTTATGATATTTTTGTGCACGTGTGCGTTGGGATTTGGAGGCAATGACGAAGTTCTGAAGTTAAGCGACCGTCTTCTCGGCTTGTTTTAGGTATCGCAGTATGTGCCGCTGCTCAGCCACAACTAAACGAAGCCAACCACAGCGGCAGAAAAAGAGATAACTTTATTAAGAGCGAAAACTTTATTACAAAATAATGTGAGCACATGGGCTCAGTCTAGGATCCCATATGGTGTTCAGGCTGCCTTAGCCCTGACAATAAAAACTGGCACCGACCAAGATTTTAAACATTATTGGTCGATGCCAGTTTTTATTGTCATATGTTTTCCTAACTAGACGGGTTTCCGTCCAACCCTCGGTGCCTTAGGCCAGTCACAAGCAGGGGTTGGTCCGCAGGTCGACAGATGAATAGCAGTATCTCCAAGTGTTCAGGGGAAGGGGACGGGGTCAGGTCCCGAAGGTCTGATTTTTTTTTTGCAGCTGAATATCATGTGTGTCAGGGTTCCGGGTTCCTTGTAAAATTTACACTTATCTGAGCATTGTGTCGGAAAGAGGTAATGAATACAGACTGGGTGAGGAAAAGTGCTCCTTGGATCTGTCTGAGTGTTTGGAGCTGTGTCGGCCTAGCCTGCACTTTTACTGCATGTGGTAAAAGAAGTTGTGATGCCGGGTATTCGTGACCGATTGTGTGCTTCTGAAAACACAGCAGTTTGCATTTCTCAGCAGCTTAGATCTGTCGAATCATGTAAGAACCTAATGGCGATAAAAAGCGTACATACACCGTACCCGCTTGCGCTGTCAGTTACAAAAGGCTAGAAAACAGTATGGGTCGCAGCGACGTAACGATGAATATTGCTTTCAGTGGTCCCATGTTTCACGCGTTGTTTGTCATGTTCTTGACGCACACTACTACCGTCGAATCTTCCGGTAGTTTCGCCCTGTTGCATTGTATAGACGGGATTATTTTTGCTTATTTTTTTGCGTAGCGACGCGAGTATTTCCTACGAGTTCATTGATGGTTCCCTTTAAGGTACACTGCCAAAATACCCCAGGACTTGCAGTGGGGCTACAGGAGACTGAACGGCTCGTGGGCGGGCATGCTGGGAGACCTCCACCGAAACGTGAGTGAAACTGGGTGGGCTGAAGATATGGATGATTATGTAAGGCGAATTAGACGCTTGATTGTGTATAAGAGCTGTCACAATGTTTTAAAGAATTGAACGTGGTATATTGGAAATGTTTCATCAGCAACATATTTTCCAGTGCCAAAATAATATTGTTCCTAGAACGACGCGACGGCACGATACCATGTTCGTGCTGTAAATGAAATAACTTTTGGTGCTCGGCAATGTACTTTGTATTTGCTTTCAAATTCTGTCACCACGAGTAGTTGGAGCACTTAGCGACGGTTCACGTTGAAGTATTAGGTTTGAATGGATGATTTAGAATGGATGACGGTAGATTTTCTGCGTTTTATGCTAGCTTAAAAGTAAGAGTCCGATTTAATAAAATAGATATGTCCTAGGTGGTGGCCAAGAGGGAAATGTTGGTCTTAGCTTCATAAAAACACGACAATTTTAGGCGTAGTTGTGCAGTTACTTCACCTAACCTTGTCGCATTTTCGTGAAACAGTTTAAGATCTGGCACTTTTGCAAATTTTTTACGAAAATCCGGAAAAAAGATATGGCGGCGGTGGTCGGGTGGCAAGGGGTTGATACCAGTGACAGACAGAGAGACAGACGGAATGACAGACACATAAAGATTCCGTTTAGGTATCCCAGGAACGACTTTTTAAAAACAATATTTTTTCTTTATGTTTCGGATATTCGTATTACGCAGCTCTCCTATCTATCGACTGATCGCGATATTCACAACGCGATCAGTATTCACGGTGGAGCGATCCCCCTCCCGCCTCCTCCAGCCCTTTTTTGGCATCTTGCAGGAGAGCGAGTTTGCTGTGGGACCCTTTGTGATCACAGCAATGACGTCTGCCACTTTCCCACCTGGCTACATCTACCATTACGACCCGTTTCAATTTTTGGCTGGGATTGAGCAGCCCTTTGCAACAGAAATTTTCACCAAGGTCTCGACATTTGACATTCAGGCAAGTGTAAAAAGGCGCGAAACGTAGTAAATGCAAGAAACAACGGAGTTTTTCTGTAGTATATGAGACGTTGGATAAGGGAAAGTAGTCAACGGATTTAGATGAGAGGGCTTCTCCCCGCCCGTTAAATCTCGAGCGTTAGAGTGGATTGAGATATGGCTTGCTGTCCCGAGCTATGCGGCGCACTTCGTTCGGAACCTTGCGCAGGTAGGTGGCCTGTGTAAAGGCTTTGTGCCATAAATTCCATAAACGCTTTTTTTGCGAGGTGATTGTTCAGTGGCATTACAACTAGGGGCGCTGTGCAACGCCATTCCGTTAAAAGGGAAAGCCGCTAAGCATCATCATCATCATCATGCTTCCACCACTGCTCTTTAAAACAGAGTTATGCTGCCACTTGATGCACTTATTTTCTTAATGGTTCGATTATAATCTTAGACAGGTTCTTGACAGAGTTAAGTCTAAATATAGCCGTTAATGAGTAATATTAAACACGTTCCACTCAAAGACGACATTAGTCCATGCAGACAAAGAATTTCTCCGCATGATCTGTCCATGGTCACCAAGGGATTTCATTCCACGAAACGGGAAGTCAAAGGCAACATAGTTAGAGAAGCCAGTCTATGAGTAATTTGGTACACTGCTGGTATTCCCTTGCGCAGATGTGGCTCCTCATGTTCGTGTACCTGGTTCTCCTGACGTCCATCAGCCTCCGCCTGCTTTCGGTTGGCAGCGTGCGACCTCAGAAACTGGGCTGTTTGGAAAAGCTTAATCGGTGGAACGACATGTTCTTCCTATACTTTTCGGGTTTAATACAAAGAGGTAACGCTCATACTACCTTTTTAGAATTTGTGTCTGTTGACAGCGTATCATTAGTAGCAACCGTTTTAGTAGAGTAGAGGGTTGGTTTAACCAGAACCTTCATGAACGTTACCTGTATATGTACAAGTGGGTACCCCCGCAATGTTGTTCGTGGGACCGCTGCTGTTTCTGACGTTTATTATTGAAAAATACAGCGTTAAAGGGACACTGAAGTCAAGCTGCTCCATATCGATGAATTAGCTCACAGAGAACAGCAATATACCACTCTTACGCGTAGATTGTTTTAAAGTAAGGTAGAAATTAGCGAGAACGGGAAGACAGGTGTCGCCGCCACTGGCTATACTACGCAACTTGCACTGGAAGTGGCAAATCATCTTTTGTGCGCAACGTCTTTCCTGGCTGCCGCTGGATGGCGCATATCGTTAGTAAACTTCGGGCGGCGGTACCGCTTTTCGAGGAAGCGTGCGAGCTATGCATGGCACGGGTGGTTAGTTCGACGCCAACATTCGCGGCTCCTCAAAAGGACAACAAAGTGTCAATGCTAATCACGAGTCCCCTAAAGGAGAATTTTGCGTAGTGGTCCTGGGCTGGACGTAGACGTGGGGGTTTGGGAAAGCATGACTAATATGACCGAAACTGACCTAACCACTCGGTACAGGAAGCGTTGTTTCGGTTGCTTCTGCACCATACATGACAGCTTCCTCGCTTGCTTCCGGTTTGTCGTGCCGTAAACAGCGACTGTAACCGCTGTTTGCGTTACGTTTGATCAGCCCTTTATAGGCAATTTCTCAGCAATTAATGTATCTTTCGGCACCGAATCAACGCTAAAATGGCTGTGGGAAGGTGAGACTTTCGTTTGAAACCAACTTTCTGGTTGCCTTCAGAGTCCCTTCAATTAATCGAGTGCGTGTTTGCATACGCGTGCGCAGCGTCGTCGCACCGCACCCATGCGAACAACGTGGCCTTCCGCGTTCTGCTGTGCATGTGGCTGGTGTGCGCCTTCTTCGTGATGAACTTCTTCACGGCCAACATGAGCGCCAGCATGATGGTGAAGACCGAGGCGCCCCGCATACGCACCGTTGCCGACGTGCTGCGCACACCGAACAAGCGCATACTGCTGTTCGCCGACAGCGGCTTTACAGACCTGCTCATGGTGCGTGGATACAGCAAACAGCAAACTGCTTGGCCCAGCGTTTGTGTCTCATCTTTTTTGATGCATTGGACGAGATTCGAACGACTTGGTCTGGCTGAGAGCTGGTAACTTCAGAGGGTACTGGAGTGAATTATCGGAACTTTCGTTTGTGACTGCATTTCTCATCGGTCAACGCACGCAATTGTTTATTTTTCAATTTAGATTGAACATAGGGCCCTCGTTTATGTAGTAACGCTCGGAGGAACAGAAAACACAGGGCATGCACGGCGGTCACACGAAGAACAATATGGACGTTTTGCTGATTTGACTTTAGAAGCCTTCTGCCTAAATTCTCAAAAGTTTAAATTTAGCCTACATTATGGTTAACACAGATTTCTCCTTTTACTGTATACACCTTACAAGAGTTAAATATTTACGTAATCTTTAAAATTCCTCTTGAGGCCTTGTGAGTTTGTCGTCACAACTGATACAATAAAATTCGCGATGAGAGTGATAGGGGGCAAATGGGATTCTTGAAATCACATGTCTAACAGCGAAGAGAAATTCGTACATAGCCGCATCTCGTGCTTCAAACTCATAAAAGGAAATAAACAATGGGAACGGAACGTGTAATCTGCTACTTTTTTTATTCCATACATTGCTCTTCGCCTTTTCGCGACTTCGTGGTTTTTCACGTGTATATACGTGTAACCTACTTCGAACCTATCAGTCGCCTTCTCCAGTAAACCCTGACGAGGCCTGAGGCGTCGAAGCGGCCTCGTGCCAGCGACTTATCATCGTTGATGAGTAGGTCTCTATCATACACAGGAATTGAAGGCAACAAAGCTAGACGCGCCGCGGTTTTTTCAGCAACATCAGGAAAAATATCATGGCTATTTTATGCCACTGCGTAGTTTGATAAGAGCTGGCGCAGGAGCCACGCTTACAATTCGTAAATTATGATTACGTCCAAACCACTGACCTTTTTTTCCGCACACGATTGTATGAGATATGGGCCTATAATCCACGGGCTGTGTTTGGTGCCACTTGGCGCTCGCAGTACTCCGAGGTGCAGTCATACCGTGCCGTCTACGGCCAGATCCTGCGCACGGGGGGCGAGGTGATCCCGAAGGAGGTGTTCACGGAGAGGAACATGCATCGCCTGCTGAAACAGGATGCTGTGATCCTGCAAGAGGGGCACAGCTTGCTTTACCAAGTGAGCCAGAAGTGCCGAAGCCTAGCCGGCCATGGTGTCTTCTACCTGAGCGAGGAGTTGCTGGCTAGCTTGATCCTCAGCTGGTACACCAGACCTGACTTTGATCCGGTTCTCCGCCACGAGATTGATGTCAGGTAAGAACTTAACACGCCGGTTATTTACGACCCGCTGTTACAAAAAGCGCAAACCCAGAGACTAACCTCACAGGTTTTGCAAAATAACCTAGGAAACAATGTAACCAAATGCATTCGCTGGCTGGAAACAGGTCTACCAGAAACGAATTGACAGAAAATGGGACATTAATTCTCTAAACTGCGATTATAACGGTAGGGCAACATGGGCAGTGATGGCTGCGAAGAAATGGTCCGCACTCAAGCAAAGGGTATGTCGAGACACTAGAGAGGTTCACTTCACGCGGGCATAAACAGCGCATGGAACGAGGCACCACAAGGACTGCACAGTTTTTGCTCGTGCAGTGCGCTGGTTATTTTCACCAACACGAACTGTGGCCTTAATGGAACACGCCAACTAGAAATCCTTCATGAGCCTCTGCTATAAGGTGCGCAGATATTTCCTGTGCGAGAACTGTATAATTTGATGACTACCGCTGCCATTCACAAATGAAATAAATTTGCACAGCCTCAGAATTTTCTGCCCCTTGAGAAGATGAGATCACACCCGAAGTGATCCCCGACAACTATTCAACGGTATAATGCCCAGTTTGCGTTCTATCGATGCTACGCATAGCCTCACACAACACTCTGGACCACATCTTCTTCCCAAAGGGACACTGGGCGCAACGCAGAGACGTGACGCGCCTTCTACTGAGCTTCATTCAAGAGACGGTACAGGCAAACTCGTGGTGAAGTAACCCTAACATTGATTAATTAGGAGGAGCTTGGGCGGAGCAATTGCCGGCATATCCAGCCAGGCTAACCCCGCCTGACCCCACACAACAACTACCACTACCACCCCCACACCTTCGTCTTGTGCCCCCACTACAGCTTTTATTAGCATCAGTACAGGTGCCGAGGAACTTGTAAGACACTTAAAATGTTGGTGGTGCTCCTGGTACACCTCAAAAGAGCTTTCGGCACCACGCAGACTCCCCGGTAATCGAGCTAAGAAAAGAGGCTGGCGCCGGAACTAGAATAATTAACTTCCCCGAGTGCTTATTACGAACCATCCTTTCGAGTTGCACTCTGGTGCTATACAATCCCCCATGTTTCACAACGTCCGTGGAGTGGCCCAAGAAGCGGTAATGATCACCGTCGTTCACTATCATGCACCATCACATTGCCTGGAGCGGTTCCCCTGGCTTTCCCTACCACATTACGCTTTCTCCTCCATTCCGCATGGTAGTCTTACGAATACTGAAAATGTGCACAAAGGTTGTGGCCTGCTGGAGAGGCCGGCGATGAATAATTCTCGTAATATGAGTTTGATACGGAAATTCCACAGACAAAAAAGGTGGATTCGGCTGACGGAGGATGGGAGCGGTCGAAAGCCTATGGATGTGGCCTTTGGCTCAAAATGGGGACGAACTGGCTAATAATAATTAGGACGGCTGCTATGATGATGATGATGATGAGGATGATGAAGAGCAACGCGTGCAGTGGAAATGACGGTTGAAAGAGGGAAAGCCGCATAGACTTTGCGCCTAGCTTAATCGCGCAAAACGACGGTTTTGAGTGCGGTGATCGCGATCACGGGCGGCGCTGCGAAGCGCGTCTCCGTGACGTTGGCTTTGGGGTACTCACATTTGTCGTCTGCTTAACTCGGGCTCGCTCTCCCTGCTGTTTTTTTTTTTTTTGAGCTCGGTTGACTGATGTTTGTCTGCACCAGATTTTGTCTGTGCGTACCAATATAACAAACTTAAAACTGCATACGCTATCTCAGGGCGTGATTTCAAGTATATTTTTTGATACCACTCCGGAAGAAATATTGCCGGCGTCACCCCACTCCTTGCGAAGCCGGTAATATACGGTGCGCCAAGAGTCGGAGCTATGCGTCAGCTCCTGTATCCAGCAATCTTCCGAACAAAGGGAACAGTCAGCTGCTAATAACCGACAACAGCGAAAATGCAAGACGAAAACAAATTCCCAAGCCTTCGGGGCTGTCGGCTTTGGCAGAAGGCAGTACGATTCCCGGTAATCGTATACATAGATGGTAAAACAGTTTTTGCAACCTTGCCGAACGCTCGAAAGTATTGCATCACATAACTTTACGTGGTCGGGGCATGAAGGTATGCTGACATGCACTATGTGGTGCAAAAAATGCAGGTTGAGTTTCAAATAGCATACTATGGCTATAGGCGCGTACTGGTTCTATAACGGGTTTCTAACCAGTACTCAGTACGAAGCCTTATTGAGCAAAACGAGTCACGTGTACGGTAAAAATACAGTAACACAATGGTTGTTCAGACCTAGAGGCATAGTTCGGTACATTTCTCACAGCCATATCTTTACATATTCAGATTTGCGTTACAGTAGAAATGCACACAAGCGGGGGAGTAGAAGAAGGAGAAAACTTTATTGAACAGTGAAATCGAGCTGGTTAGTGGGCGAGGTCCTGAGTACAGGATAAAAGAGTAAGAGTAATTTTCTTCAATTTACAGAACGCCACCCGGGTAGGCGATTATTTGTTTTTACGCCCAAAAGGATTGAACAACAATAAATAGCTGCTTGTACACATTCATCGGTTTCGATTCTTGTTGTACTGGAAAGCGGCAGGTAAAGTTTTTATTGCGTTCGTTCGCGAGTATATCAAGCGTTCAACACCATTATCATGTAATAGCTGTGCAGGCTGAGAGTAAGTTCGTTATGATAACGATGGCTACGAGAGAAATTCGGTGCACAAAAGCCACCTTCGAGTGCTGTGAACAACGTCGTCTGCGCCGTTTCGCAGTGGCGTAGAAGAAACCGTTTCTTTGCATTAGCATGTGTATAAACAGCCCACGCTGCCGATATGCACCTACTTGCAGGCAGCTATAACGAAAGCCAATTTCTTTTTTTTTTTATTGCGATAGTATGCCCGTTGGCACAAATACAACGTCACAAGTATAGATTAACTCCCGTTTTGCGAAGAAACGCAAAGAGGGAGCGATGAGGGGTTCCCCAAATCCACCGATGAAGGTCAGGTGGTCTGCCAGGGTGGAAGCCTGTGCCTCGAAGGTGTCTTGTTCTCGCCGCTTCCAATGAAGGGCAAGTCCACAGCAAATATTCAGGGTCCACATCTTCGGCAGGAGCCGTGAAAAAGGGGCAGTTCTCTGCGAACGGGGCATGGCAACATGGTGGCCGCTCCCGGGTTACAGCGGTAGGGAGAGCTACACCAACACGAAGTCTTCGTACCAAGACCTCATCCCAGCGAGCGAGACTGCTAGGGAGGTCCGTTCCACACGGTGGAATTAGAGCTCGTGTGGCGCGACGAAGATCTTTTTTCATTTGGAGAAACTGTTCTGGGGTGTCTAGTGTCACCAAAGGCAATGGTCGTGGAACAAAGCCAATTTCTGAAGAAGAATGCCTTACCGCCGGAAGGAAACATGCACTTTGTGTCCTCTCAAAGACTGTCAAACTTCCTAGTAGGACGTTTGTTACGGTGCAGAAAAATTAATGCGGTGGCACAGAAAAAAAAAAAACATTCATGTGATACAAGTCAACAACAAGAAAAGAAATAGAAGACAGCCGTTTTATTTCCCGCTGTGCGATGAGCGTGTAAGGGCCCGCTGCTTCGTGCGTAGCATTAGACTGTTCAATCTTCATAAAGGCATCTCAAAAATACTTTTGGAAAGCCAATGCGTTTAAATACTTATCGAGGAGCTCTGAGTACTGAACCTTGCAAATAAGCTAGAAAGGACAAGTTAGATGCGATCATATGAATAAAGTTGTACTCTCTTTCCTTGTGTGTTGGGAACTTGTGCGGGGTACCGCTTGAAATTATTCAGAGGTGTCATAAGCTGGCAAAATAACTTAATTACTAAAAATACGCCTTGTAATGCACTAAAGCATCAAAGTTGGCGATTCCTAAGGCATGCACTGCTGCTTCTCACAAGCGGAGTGCAACAGACGACAGCGGCGCGAGTCCCTAAGCCGACGCCCGAGCCAGAGGGCGCCACTCAAACATCTCACTGTAAATATCTGGATATATCTTTTCAGGCAGCTTTCCATGTAGCCATAACTTTATTAATCGAAAGGGTGCAGAAACGCCCTGGGTTCGGTGGGGTGAAATGAAGGGTGCAGGGGAAGGTAGAACACCCCATACATTCACAAGTCCACATAAGTCCACATAAGTGCACAAGTTCACATGTTCAAGTTCACTCAGCTCTGGCAGGTTTCGCGTGGCTTCTTGTAGATGAGATGCAGCAATCATGAGCGAGGTCGGTTCAGATCATCATTACTCAAGTTTGTATAGGTCGTTGGTTAATAAGGCCTATTGGGTATCTGTTCAAGAAATCAAGGTTTTGTTCTTGAGCGTAGACCTTGCAGCTGTGTACGTGAGTCACTAAACATACGTTCACGGCACGCGCGTTGCCAGGGCGATGTGGTCGGTGGAGCACGGCCTGCTCGAGAGCTACGTGCGGGAGGTCCTGTCGGGAGGCGAGGACTGCTTTCTGCGCATGAGCGACAAGTCGGACATGGAGCATCGCACGCTGGTCTTCGAGGACCTGCGGCCTATGTTCCTGTTGGCGTTGCTTCTCCTGCAGCTCGCTACCATTGTATTCATCGCTGAGATCCTCATTGGCACCCTGACGCAGATGCCCCGCCGACACCGCCGTTACCTCTAGGCTACCGCAGGGTGGCCCAGCTCCGACCCAGAGGCAGATTTAGATGAAGCTACGCTCCTGACCTCATGGCTTGTAGTTCGCACACGGCCTGATCTCAGCCGATTCGTCGCTCGGCGTAACCTCTCCACATTTGCGCAATGTAGTTCAATAAAAAGGATGTACCATTCATTGTAGCGGAGCTGTTGAGGCGAAAAAAGGTGGGTTTATTTTGCATTTCACTAACTCGGTGGAACGCTGCTGCAGCTGCGAGCTACGCACAAAGACAACGTATGCTGAAAACGCCGTATCCTTCGCACTTTTACAGGAATTTTCCACTTAGGTAAGTGTCCTGAACGGATGCATCCAAAATAAAACTGGGCGTTTCTCCGAGAAAATGGCAGAATGCATGAAATCCGAAAATGAACGTTTCGACTGAGCAAGCAAACGAGTAAGCAGATGAGCAACGAGCCAGAAAGAGAACGGGGGATCTAGTGCATGTTCGAGGGTGCGCTTAAAGTTTCCCTGAAACACCCTTTTCAACGTTTTTCGAAACATTAAATGCATGCATAATGTAGTAAACCAACACATCCAGGACTTAGATTAGGGGGTCGCAGAGTACTTCAGCAAAAATTATTTCTCCATGCCCACCAGACACCTTACAAACTCGCTCATAAGATTTGTCTTTCTTTCCCGGTCTTGGCGTTCTTCGACCCCCGCAGTTACGTCATTACAGCGGTGTAGCGGCTATTAGCCGGCTCTTCTGCAGTTGAAGTAGTGAACGCATTCGATTGGAACTTTAAAAAATTGGCTCCAATCCACGTTGTGAAGCTGGTTGTACTGCAAAGCTTTAAGTGACACCGACAACAATTGCCCAAGTGACGTCATTTGAATTCACAGACATAGCTCTACAAAAGTGAAACCAGAGATTCCGCCAGCCGTTACCTGAAATTCGCGGGGTTGGCGTGCCGAACGCCGCAGCAGCGTCGGCCACGGCCGGGCTAGAGGGGTGGACGCCGCCGCTGTAGACCGGCCATGAGTCTGGAGAGAAAACGGAGAGGAGCGTCTTTCGAAGGGGGAGACAGCGGAACCTAGCCAGCCTGATGCGCTAGCTCGGGGCTACACCACCGCGCGACACAAGCGCAGACAGCGAAACAATTTGGCATGTGAGCTTAGTGATTCCCATTTATACCGATTTAAAGTAGTTAGTACAGTAAGGTTGAGAATTGCGAGAAAGTTGAGGGAACTTTTATAACCGCTTTTTATCAGATCCAGTTGTTCCTTCCGTCAACGTAATACATCTTAAAAGAGAACCAAGTTAACATTCATCAATTTAGAAAACGGAGTCCCGTTCGTGGCAAGCAGTGCGTAAAAAATCAAAACATCCCCCTCGCGAGGGGCACGATCAAATGCAGAGCATTTCCGCGGGGGACGTGCCTGCAAGTCTTATGGATTACGTATTGGTTGTTGTTGTTGTAATTGTTGTCTCCAGCGTAGACATTGTCGATGAAGTCGATGGTGAAACGTGCCGTGAACCCCCTGCCGCGGCTATTACGCAACGTGGAGAGGCTACGACGCAACGTGGCGCGGCTATGACGCAACACAATCCAACACAATCCACTTTAATCCAAGCCAAGCCAAGCCAATCCAATCCAATCCAATCCAATCCAATGCCCTTCGCGAGAGAGTGTTATAGCGCCGAAATCGCGCCACCACATGAACGCGAACCGAACGCGGCGAGAGAGGGTGTTGCGAGCGGAGAGAAGGCGAGGAGGACGCGGGGGAGAGGGCACACCTGTGGCCGACGGTTGAATGAGTCAAGGATATAAGGCGCGTGCGTAACCTACCATTCTGTGTCGGCTCCGTGGAGCAGTCGGTAAAGTGCCGTGTACCTTGCGTTCCGCCCGCAGAGTCGTGGGATCGAAACCTGGCGCCAGAAGGTATTATTTCTTTATATAGTGTAGGGTGCGGACTACGTAGTGATGCGGACTACGGACGCCAACGCGGGTGACATCGTGAGTTACTAAAATGCTCTGCATTTAAAACGTAGCGTTTCTCTAGCGGCCAGATGTCTGTATGTGGTCTTAACGTTTTGTTTTCTAGCCCTGCAAACTAATCCTTAACTTATATTTGCCGCACGCTCACTTAATCCCGTCGGGTTCGGGTTACCCAGCAGGTGCTGTCGAAGAAGTTAATCAAGCCGTGTGAAGAAAGCGCACAATGGACGCGAAGCAGCACCAAAACAAGCCCAAAATCACTGTCGCTAAAGCAGACGACAAAGTCGTCTCGCCGACCCACCCGCAGGTGCGGCGAGTCGCCTGAGTGAAAAGCGCCCTCCCATCCTCAGCCACGTTGAGAGTTTCTTGTCCCGCACGCCACGAAATAACCGCTGGCAGATAGAGTTAGAAAGCTTTGCTTTAAAACAAAGTCATGAAAGCAAAGCAGAAATGGAAGGTGAATCTGTGGCGACGAGCAAATTACGCAGTGCCGCTCCATGGTGGCTGTAACTAAACATTTCACAATGCTTCCAGATACGCGAAAGAAAGAGTGAAACCGTTTATCGAAAGAGTTGCACAGCCCCGTTTGCAACGATGGGATGCAAGGGAGAAGCAACCAAGCTGTCACAAGCAGGCTGTTTTGTGACGGTCTGTTCGAACATGAGCTTTTATGACACCAACGAAATAAGGGAGAGTCGTGAGGCTTGTCAGCGAACCCCTCCAGTTTGAGCCGCGTGCGGCGCAAGCGAAGTTCGTACGCTGCTTCAGCTCCATTCACGTTATGATGTGCTTTTATTTTCGTTCATTTAAATAAGAAATGACAGATTTCTCAAGAAGATTTCAGAGTTAGGCATGAAGTGCCTTCAGCAGCACCCAAAAAAGTTTTAATTCGCTGTCTGTTGAAGCCTGGGAAGGCACACAACAAATTTGACCAATAACACACACACACTAAGAAAAAAGGGTGTGGTAGTTTCTCCCTTAAGGGTGGAACAGGAATGTATCATATATTTCTCCCTAAGAGGTAGATAGATTCTCCCTTTAAGAGGGAGGAGCGCGTTTCTACCCCTAGGAGTGGAGGAAGATTTCCCCCTTTCGTGAGCTAATGGAGGAGTGTTCCTCCCCTGGCAGCGTCACCCAAGCAAGACTTGTCATGCGAGAAAGGCCTAGCGAGCTGATCGGTTTGAGGATCGAGGAAGTACAAATACGTAGGTTACCGTGGTTGTGTGCGCTTAAAATGCGCTAAAATAACAAAGAAATTACCTACCGAGCACCAGAACTGCGGTTAGCAAGCGATGTCGCCAATCGTATATGCGCGACTTCTTCCATTCGTCTCGCTGCGCGCCCCGCCTACGCGTTCAGAGCGAACGCGCCGCCGTAAACAAAGCAGAAGTCACACCGATTGCTTCCAAAATGCCGCCTTTATTTCTGAAAGGCTCGTAACCCCGCGGTTCACCGCACTCGAGATCACAAGCATCCAGTGCGGCCGTTTGAGAACAACCAGTTGTTGTTAGTCGTCTTACCTTGCTACAACCAATGCATCAAAACGCGGATAGTCTGCAACACGACCGTGGTCTGCAATCTCAGCGCAAAGGCAATGCAGGCAACACGAAAAAAAAATTCACAGCATATCCACGGGGTGAATGATGATGAGTGGGCGAAGCTCCTGAGGGGAAATCATCGGTAAAACCGTGACTCTTCAGTGAAAGTTCGCCCACTACATCTGTGTCCGAACGTAACGTCTAGAAAGTCTCGCTTAAACCGCGCGTCGGCACCTTGGGGCTGAGCTCGCCTGATGCGTTTTGCAGACGCCTCACGAGCTCTCACTGCATCGGGGTCTGCCTGCCGATACGCGCGCTTTCTCGCCGCTTCCCGTTCTCTGACGTTTTGGAAATCCTCTTCGCGCCGCAGCCGTGCCGCTTCGCGTACGGCAGGGTCCTCGCGCCGTTGCCGTGACGCTTGGGCCTCTCGTTCTCGAACGCTGGGATCTTGGCGGCGTCGTCGCGCAGCCAGACGACACGCTTCGGCCTCCCGCTCTCGTACGGCAGGATCTTGGAGGCGGCGTCGCGCAGCTTCACGGAGCGCTTCTGCCTCGCGGGCTCGCACATCTGCAGCCTTATCCATCGGGCGACTCCGAGCGCGCGCCAACAGCGAACGGATTTTATTACAACGCTCCCCGCCATCTAGTAAACAATCCAAGATATAAACTACAGGTAGCCACGCCATCTAGTAAACAATCCAAGCGCATATTTTCATCATATACAAGTACCGCCATCTAGTAAACAATCCAAGAACTAAACTAGAGGTAGCCACGCCATCTAGTAAACAATCCAAGAACTAAACTAGAGGTGGCTACATACATACGTCAAGGATGGACAGACCCACGCCCTAAGGAGCTTCGCCCCTAAAACGTAACCGTCACTGTCGCAACCATCGCAACCGTCCGAGCGAGGAGATGACAATGCTCGCCCCTTGGCGTGCTCGAAGTAAAGCAACCGTAAACGTTTTAAAATGACCGATAGATGACGCAAAAAAAACGTAGGGGTGGGGAGGGGCAGCTACTAAGCATCACCATCAGTGGGCACTTACATCAAGGTGTTTCCTTCGTTTCCTTTATGGATAACATATATTATTATACGCCTCGAGCGCGGCCTGTAGGGGCGCCACTGAAATCCCCCTAGCGGCCCGTTTCGAAAGCAGGCGCGAGAGTCCGCGCTGCGCTCCCCAGTGCCGCCGCTGCTTTTGCGGCACGTTCACGACTGAGATTTACCGTTTGTGGGCGTTTGAAATTCGTGTTTGTGTGGAGTAGTCACTCTGTTCGCAAATGGAGTGTGTTTACGAGAGTGTAAATGTTTCCGACGCGATCTTAGTGTGGTATTTTCGGTCTGTATAAGCGCCAGGTGTGTGTCACAGACCAGCGTCGCGGAACCGGCGTATGATGGGGCCGATTGTAGTTACACTGACCTGAATTTACTAGCCGTGTCTCCGTAACCACCGGTTCCCCAGATGTTCATGCTACGGCTATACACTACGATTTAAATCGGTTTTGTACGCTTACATAATCAGCGGAGCACTCATACCTGACAGCACACCAGTTACGTTTGCCAATATTATACCTCAGATATTGATCACCATCATTTAGAAGCCAGTCTGTGTTAATTTTGGGAATATTCAACAAAAGTACGATGGACAATGCATAATTATACTCGGGGATCAGCACACGACAGAGTCGTCTTGTCGTGAGGTGCGCGCCCGCAGACCTTCATTTGCTACATATATCCTCTGCGAGCAGCGCGGAGACGGGCTTACAATATAATCCGCGTCCGCGACTAAATGCTTCTTCGAAATATCGTCATATATATGGCACAGGGAGCCTGCAGAATAAACCAGAAACTGAAATCAGAGGGCCTTATCACATACCACACTCTTCCAACAACACATTTCATCGCTTGTTGAACAGCCTACCCTGTATACTTCCAAAAATGCGTCCGCCGTACGATCAGCTCTTCGTTGAAGTAGAAAAACAAAAGGAAAGTGAACGTGAGATTTATGTGTGGGGTTATTAAAACGTTCATTGCTTGATTCCGCTCCGCATTTGTACACGGCGTCCCCCTCCACCCCCCACCCCCCCCCCCCCCCTTAACGATTTCTCGCGAAATAGCAGTGCATTCGCGTATAGTTGGTCTAGTGAAACCTACCTGGCTTAAGTTTAGACGAACGTCTTTAGCATGCCAGAAGCTGCACTGTTTTTTTTTATTTCCGTTAGAGCTATTATGTTTCTAAATTCCGCATTGGCACAGCATTTATTTTTCTGTGGTTTCATTTCCTTGGTTCTTGCTATATGGCGTGTGTGGGCACACATTTAAAGGGACACTGAAGTGATTTGTAAACATTGCGGGATTACTAGCGCAAATTGTAGTTCGGAGTCCGTAGGCATTGTTTCGACCGCTCTGGCCGCGTTTACGCGAATTTATTTAGTAGAAAAATCATTTCGAAAATGCTGTCCTCCTCTCTTTACGCTCGCCCATTTTCTGTGGCGTTTTCGTGTGACGTCAGCAGGAGATGAGCTGGAAA
This sequence comes from Haemaphysalis longicornis, assembly GCF_048455015.1. Taxonomy (NCBI): domain Eukaryota; kingdom Metazoa; phylum Arthropoda; class Arachnida; order Ixodida; family Ixodidae; genus Haemaphysalis; species Haemaphysalis longicornis. Next base: position 74,287,081 of record NW_027526335.1, on the reverse strand, counting down.
ATGGCTGCGCTACTGCACGGTTCGCCGACCAGCCGACCTACCGATCGAGTCAGTCGGCCCAGCGTTTCGTCCGCCGGCCGCCGACGGGTCGTCGGTATTCGCTCGCTCAATTGAAACTAAGCCACAACACCTTTGTGAATCAAAGAATGTGCCTTTCCTTACTTTGTTAGTTTGTACACTGTGTCAAACTCAGAGTCAGGGTCGCTCCACACAAGCGCTGCACAAGTGCACATGCGACGCTTCGCTGACTTTACGCTAGTAGGAAAATCTAAGGCCAGTTGAAGGCGGGAGAAGAGTCAGCGAAGTCAATATAGGTACTAAGAAAATAAAATCAACTGAAACTTTTACCGTACAGCGCAAAACTAGGGAGCAGGAAGCACTTTTTGCGCTGGGTAAACAAGCACAGCGGTCAGCAGCACGACCGCACATCTGCGAACGCTTTTCCGTCAAAGAAATGCAATTGCTAGACGTGAGATATTGTGGAAGTTTGGGGGACACTTACTGCAGGAGTGATATACAACAAATAGTCACATAAAGTACTTAAAATGCTTAAAATAAATAAAAGTGTAAACTGGTCATACATTATAAACCTTATATATCCAAACCGGCCAGTGCCGGCTCGTGGCCTAGCGGTCTGAGGCGCTGGAATTTCTGTTTTGAAAGTCGCAAGTTCGAATCCCCGAGGGTACATCTATTTTGTTTTTGTAAGTTGATTTTTTCGTATGCGGCCGATGTTTTCTGAACTGAGTTCACCATTTTTGGGCCGTAACGTTCACTGCTCCACGAGCGAGATCGCAGAACGCGCGCATACTGACAATGACGCGCTAGCGAGTTCTCGTTGGCGTGCTGTTGCCACAAGCACCGACTGCTTGCGGGCAGTGGGCCCAGGCCTGAATCAGCACACCCTTGGCCTGGTGCGAACTAGCTTTTTACGAACAGACATGAGTGAGGCAAGCTCCGAATATGCGGGAAAAGCGCATGGCATTTGAGAGTCTGCGGTGACGCGGAGGGCGTTCATCCACTGCGTAGGCCTCGTCTAGTGATTTCTACGATTCCAAGCCGCCCTGGGAGGTTTATCTTAGACATTTGACAGCCGACAACATGGCAGAAGCGCGGTACGGCGATAACTGAGATATCGAGAATGCCCATCCAACAACGCCATCAGATGTCAAGCATATTGTTTTACAGAACCGAAACCGAAACGTGTTTGATTGCTAACCTTGGGCATCGTCCAATCACGGTGCCCCCCCTCCTGACGTCGCAGCCTTTAGTTGGTGCGGCCGCCGCAAACCGCGCATAGTAGTTTTTCTTCTTTCGCGCTTTGTAAAATAATTACCGATTTGTTAACCGGATAAACGATGAATAGTGTGTTAATTTGAGCCAGTCTACACAGTGCAAGCAAAAACGGGAGCTTGACAAAGTCACTTCAGTGTCCCTTTAACGACGCACAGGCTTGGAATATACTTAACATTTTCGCATGGTTTATATTCTTATAAAAGGCATAAGTTATTGTCCGGGATTGGGTAATCACATCCCCGAAACATATTTTTCTGCGGCGTATATATGCGAAACGAAGCCGCATTCGTTGTCCACACTGCAAAATGAAGCCAACCACCTCTCATTGTGCCAGTATCAGGTCTAAACGAGGCGTCAGTAGAATTCATTTGTGCCTGATGTTTTGGAGGTGACATGGGTGATATGTTGCTGCCGTCGCCGACGCCCGGAAGAGCGGCGACGAAGCGCGCAGAACCGCGTCCCCGGGTAGCTCTTGCAGGCGATCGCGTACTCTACGAAGACGCAGCTGCTTTTTAAGTGACCTAAACGTGCTCTTTGCCTATATTCGTCACCATAACAAGTTTTTTTAGGGCGCGGAAAGGCGAAAAAAAGCGAAATAGAACCAAAACACTGCACGAGCCCCTATCAGTCACGTAGCGCAAATCCCGTCAACGTCGCGGAGAAGCGGCGGCAGGCGGCGCAGCGATCGCGAAGCTCGAGGCGTATAGCCAACATCACAGAGGCCGCATGTGGGCGGGCACACATTGGGAAGAAACATAGCACAACACAGCGACATACACTTCCTTAATGGCACCACGGCCGCTGGATGAGAGCGCACGCAAGGTGCGGCCTGCCGCGTCGCCCGGATTTCAACGGGCGAGGGCGTGAGTGGCGGTGTTTACGTTTGCCGCCGCTTGACTCCCTCGTGGCGCTAGCGTTCGGGGACTGGTTTCGGGACGGAGCGGGGCGGTCCCCGTAGGCGAGCGCTTGCGCCGACTGACAGACAGCCAGCGCACGGGTTTTAAAGATGCTGTCAGCCCTGGGCTACTCAACCGCGAAAACTGTCTGTCCGTATGTATGTATGTCTGCCACTCTGTCGCTCGTTCCAACCGCCCGGCCATGACTGAAGCAGCCAGAAGTTAAAATAATTCTTCAATGAGATATAGGCAATACATTTGCAATCTAACAAATCTAAAAAGATGTCCCATATCCGACAACATTGTTAAAAAAGATAATATTCAACAAAAAGATGATAACCACCGATTAGCTTTGTCTGAAAAAGTCTCACACACAGCACGTAAACCGCGTTGCACAGTTTAAAGCCGCAAGTTGATTAGTTACAGTTTAAGCGGCAGGTATTTGGGACTTTATTCGTCCGAAATTTAAAAAATGTCACCTTTTCTCGGGAAACGCGGTGTCGACACACGGGAGAGCGATGAATATTTGCCGGCGACGGATTAAAGCTTGCCTTAAAGATACTTCTTTGCAAAAACATGTTGGCCGGGCGGAATGCGCACCTCGTAAAACGAGGACACGCGATAGGATGGTTCAAAACGGATTTGAAAAGACTAGACATTTTGCTATGCGTGCATAGGCGTGCGCAGAGTTCTAGATTAGGGGGGGCAAAGTCTTACCGCTGCGCCCCCCCCCAACTACAGCAACTCCCGAACTCTTCCGACTGAAGGCCTAGCGGTCCGAACGCAGTGCAAAGAGGGATGGTTATAAGGTTTTTATTTCAATGCGATGGAATTGCAACACATACAAAATGTTTCTGAGCAGACATTTTTACTTTAATGTGTTACATTGGCAAAATATGGGCCAATTCGGCGCCCCCCTTCAGATGATTAGGGGGGGCGGCCGCCCCCCCTGCCCCCCCTGTGCGCACGCCTATGTATGCGTGTCTTTTGATACTTTTATACTGGCTCGATCATGTCTTGCCGCGCATAGAGATATGTGTTGTTTCATTTTCGCAGGCACGACAATGCCTTTAAACGCGCTACTGAAAACTTGATTACAGATGTTGTATAGAAAGAAAAATAAATGCACCGTGCTGTGTTCAAGAGACAGTGCGTATACGGTCCACTCTCCTAGCTGCTAAGCATTTTTCAAACCTTGCGATGAGAACTAGCGCTAGGTACAGTTCCTCCGTTATTTCATCACCGATTCAAACCCATATGCATTTTTCCCTGAAGTTAACGGCCGGGCTCTTGGAGCAGCACCAGTATGTTGTCAAATTAGCGCGCTCTAAAGACGTTGCGGTAGTTTTGCTCTGTGAACATACTGCGCTTCAATTCGAAATAATTTTCGTGGCGTAGGAAAATTTTTACATACGTTATCACGTCAGCTTTCTTTTTTGAGTACCCAAGCATAATCTCTACATAATGCAAGATGTGTAATGCCCTGTATCTGCAGAAAAAATGCGTAATTCACGCAGTTAGAATTGCTAATAATTATGATATTCAAGATGTAGACTGTTGGTTTAAAATAGCAAAGAAAGGAAGAAAATGTGAAATGGAAAAGCGGTGTTTTAATGCTTACGAGCCATGAAGAGAAAATCCAAGTTGGTTTTATTCGAAAGATTTCGTGTTTTATAGTGCCCCCAGCGCTTGTCCGGATACAAACGGTGCTTTATTCACTGAGAAATTAAACAATTTAGGTTAAAATTTTGATTTTCCCGCTCGATCGTGCGTTTTCGTGGTCCCAAGTGACATCACTGGAACCGACCGCTCTGCAGCCTAGAGTACCTTCATTCACGCATCCGCCGTACAGGGTAGAGACACGTATACGCTGGCGCCGCCATTTTCGGTTGCAAGCTCGCCGCCGAAGCAAGTGATTGTGTCAAAACCGCGCTAAAATTATCGCCGCAACGCGGTTTACTGAAGAAGTTTGAATCATATTGTCTGTTTCGCGTTGCTAGGTCTCGTGGGAAACGAAAAGAATGACGCGTTGAGCCCGTTGGCCCAATTGCGGCGGCACGGGACCGTTCAAAGGTTGTCTCCACCCTGTACAGCGGTGTTGGTTTGTTCCCGCGTTTCTTTACGTTCCGTAACCTAGATGGCGCCACCATACCGTGGCAAGCGTTTGGTTTGTTTTTGCCCGCATTTAAACCTGGCTTGTTTTTGTTCTGGGAGAAAATATTCGTTCCCTGAAACAGTGCTCGCTCGACAAATGGGGTCACGTAAGACACCGTTGCTTGCGTCAATCGTCCAGTGTCGTCTGAGACAACCCCAAACCCCGTAGTGCTGTGCAGCAAAACACCAAGCATGCTGTGCGCAGTACGAACAGCAGAACGCATCAGTACTTCTATGTTTACATGTGCTTTCGTAACTGCCACTGTTTGTCCCATCATTCTTATTGCTTTGTAAAGAATGTGCCCTAAATTTAAGCGCAAATCGCTCGTTCGTCTCGTTTGTAAGTTCTACCTAATTTGCGTCTGCTTCTGGCAGCCTCCGCCAATCGCAGAGCTTAGCTCATGTGACGACATAGGTTCTGTTGCGGGAAATGAGCTGGTGGGTCGCATGTCCATTCCCGTTTTTCCTAATTATGTAGCTGATTTGAGCGAAGTTTACGTTAAAAGGGGTGTCAGTATGATTCTAACGAGGCAATCTTTTGAATGAACCAAACTTGTGTTTTCTCTTCATGGCTCCTTTAAATGCTATTGTTACTACACCAGACTGTGAACTCAGTAACTGCTGCTTGTTTGATACACACTGATAGTAACAAAATTCTATGAATTCTTGAAATAACAACTACAGCCCTTTTCTCACTCCAAATTACGATTAGAAAGTTTTGGAAAATCTACATGTTGACTTGTGTATGTTCACATTAACATGTATAATTCCTAAACTATCCCTAAAATATTTCATTTTTGCGACAAGCCCATTGACTGTATCAGGGGACTTTCCGCTGCTTCTATAAAGTCAAGAAGGTTAGATGTGTTTCTAAGGTAACTAAGTAATAATCACTTTCTTCGTGCATCCCGTTGGTTCCCTTGCCCAATTTATTTGTGGTATAAGTGTGATACGTGCGTGTTGAATATGTCTATGTCGTGCGCGCGCTCAGGTGATCACATGTCACGTTTTTACTATGTTATGCATGGTATTTTTGTTGAGTGTTCACGATTCTCTCAACTATCTTTGGGAAGGATTGGCAAAGTTTTTATGGGACAGAAGGCCAGCTCTCTGTGGTTGACTCGCGGCGTGTCGTTTGCCGTCGCAGGTGGTGCAGTGCCTGTACGTAGTGGCCGCCAATGTGACATTGTTCGTGCTCGAGCCGATCCCGTACCAGAGCTCGTGCATGCTGCCGCTCGTCCTTTTCCCCGAGGCGACCCTGCTGACCGCCAAGAAGCTCTTCGGCACCTATATGAACGTGAGTACGTGACCGAGGACCTCCATCCCCGAAGGACCGGTTGCTCACAGGGCCATTGCGACGCTTAAATCTGTTTCGGACGCAAAATTCCGAATTGCCTATTTTAAAAGAACTACTAAAGGTTCTGAGAAGCAAAGATTCGCCCATTCCAAATGAAATATGTTGATAGAGCGTTCCGAAGTACAAGCACGCTCCGCCGACTTCGAAAAAACTCTGAACGTTTTTTTTTTTCCGCACACAGCTGTCGACGGACATGAGGTACGTACAATTACACGCCATAAAAAATTGACATGCAGACGTTTTGTGACGGCTGTTCAATCTTTCTTTCCGTGTCCAATCGCCCATAACACATCTTCCGGGGGAAATAAAATCGCTGTCCCACAGCGCAAGATTTCTCCGCTAGCAAAGTCCGCCACGTTGAAGGAGGTGGGTGGGGAATTGGCTAGCCTCGGACCAGCTCTCGGACCAGTTGGCGTTGGTGAACCTGGCCCGGGACATTCTCGACGCTTAATGTTGCGTTTGAATAAAGTTTTTTCCTCCTCCTCCTTCTCCGCTATTTTCCCCGCACGTACAAAATTTTTTTTGTTCTAAAATACGCTGATAAAGTCAGGTGCGGGTTGAACCTACATATGCCTAAAATACAGTTTTATAAGCCTATATATGACTAACGACACTTTTAGCGCTTAATATTGGCGCCTAAAACATCGATTTTTCGCGCCTACAGTTCCGGTCTCAAGCTATAGCCGGTATTCATTGAAAAGTCTAGCTGTCAATTTCTCCATTTGGCAACACTAAAATGGCCACGGCCATGGCCGAAGCGCCACAAACATGGCGCGGCTTATGCCACTGCGGCCGGAAGCCGAATTGAACAAAAATAACACCGGCGTGCGTCGTCTGCTCCGTTTGAACCCGATTCTCGATGGTGGTGCCAATCCTCGGTATTCAATTGCGTGGAATGCATGCAGGCAACTAAGTGTACGCCGCCATATCTGTGGCCAAGCGTCTGTTGCTAGGCGACGTTGTGCGCACGGCCCGCAGATCAGGCACCCCTCTTCTCCTCCATGCAACCGTGTGAGTGCGCCAGAGTGCGCCGTCACTCGTTACGTCGGGCTTCGCGGGATGGCGGCACTTGTCCAGCTAAGCACGACTGTGAAACACACGACTGTGTTTCACGTTACGAACTCTTCGCCGAACACAAAAAATTGCGTCGAGTTCACTGTGAGTGCGATTAATAACATCTCTGTTGGCGCCACTGTTTAGAATCGGATTGGAACGGAGCAGATGACGCACACCGGTGTCTTTTTTCTTCGGCGTGCGGCCGCAGTGGCGTGTCGGCCGTGTCCGTGGCGCATCGGCGATGTCTGTGGCCATTTCCAGTGTTGCCAAGCGAAGAAATTGAACGCTAAACTTTTCAACGAATACCGTCTATAGAGTTGTTATTTATCGCACTCAAATTTGAGTCGAGGCATTAATTTGCGTTCGGCGGGCTAGAGGTTGGAATATCCAACCCATATCATGCGCTTAGCACGGACACGGACAAGTACCGCCATCTCGCGGAGCCCGACGTAACCAGTGACGGCGCATTCACATGGTTGCCTGCATGCGCGCCTCGCTATTGAATACCGGCCATAGCCGTGAGTGGAGCCTGTAGAAACACCACTCCAATGCTACGTTCGGAAAATAGTCACGCGTAGCTCCGGCCGTATACCTAAAGCTGCTGCCACAGTTTCCGAAGCAATCAGCTCAAAGTTTCTATTCGTACGTGAAGTTATTTCAGCGATTACATATGGCGATAGCGAAGGACGGGTGTATATACAAATGGGCGATCACCAACGACGCATTGCAAGTCGGAAAATACGTCCTGTATGCTCGAGGCGGTTTCTTAGTGACCAGCGGCGCGAAGACAAAGCAGCATTGGAAGCGCAGCTCTAAAATATTGTAATTCCTCATTTGCGAAAATTTTATCACCTTGGGACAGCGAGGCACCGTGATTTAATTTTTTTTGTGGTGCTTAATTTATCAAGAGCATGCATGCTGCTTCACTGCGAAATACAAGATGGGCAGACAAAAATCGCTAAGCGAACTTCGCCGGTGTGCAACGGTACGCAGATAAGGTTATCATATCTAAACGAAGCGACAATACGCGGTACCTGCGCGCGACGATCTGCTGTTGCAGCCGCGCTTGTGTGATCGGCAGAGAAACATAACAGTGTCGCAGGGCAGAGCTTCTAGCTTTTGAGCATCGCACGGGACTGCAATTTGTGTACTATAGTTGATGACAGGGTAAGAGTGCAGCAGGAGCTCCGCCCACAAGCGTTGTTTGGCCGCTACCTGACTCTCCGCGGTTAGAAAAAATAGTTCGTTATATTCCAGCTGTTTATACCTATTATTACTAATATGAGCGGCTGACAGTATAACCATCTGATTATGATGTCGTCCATATATGTTTCATCCCGAAGAATGAATGATTTTCACAGGAAAAAGAAAAAGTCGTCCTCATTAAAAACTGGCTCAGTAGAAAAAAAAATACTCACTAAAACAAGGGTTATTCTTGGTAGAAACTACTCCCGGTGTATTTTATACTTAAATCAAAGCTATCTGTGATTTTTTTACTGTTAGACAACAGAAATAAACATAAACAACGCGCACATGATTTTTGGGTCTGAATAGTTCGAATTTTGACCGCTGCACGTCGCTTAGCCGTCGTCTGCTTGGAGAAACATAATCAACATAATGGTCGTCGTTATATTTTGTCGGGCTCGTCGCAGTTCGACTATTTCTTCACTTCGTGTGTGCAATCATTGTCAAGAAATGTAGTCGGTACAATATCTTCCACAGCCATCATCACCGCTAAATCAAGCGTCGTAAACGCAGGGTGGAAGAAAGGGGCGGTTCGTCGCTGCAATGGCTGGTTGCAGTGCACGCACTGTGTAAGCCCAGGGTGAAAAGGGAACCAGCGGCGAAAATTCATCGGTTTCTTTCAGAAATATGCCGCGATATCAACGGGCCACGCATTGTTCTATGCGACTGTTTCGAACGTAGTGACGCACTGCAAACACCTATCGCGGCGACGCACGCAACCGTGGAGGTCGCGATGCCGCATAAGGTGTCCTGCCTTGCGAAATCAGGTGTAGGTGTGAAGAAACAAGCGTTATTTTATTCAGCTTAAACGAGACAACACCGTATGGCGCGAGCAGAGAACTGCGGGATGTGAAACGTTACAAGACTAATCATTTCTACTTCACGAGACACGCGAGTGGCAAGGCGCTCTACGTCAGTTGGTTAGATTGACAGTATACAGTGTCATGCTTTCAATCCAGGCGACGATTTCCGAGGTGTTTCCCGGCGATGTAATAGAAGAGCTGCCGCCGTTTCTTTAGTGTCATATCACCACCACGCAGTTTACAGTGGAATGATAAGGCAGAGAACCCCGACTGACTGTGAAAATTGATAGAAAAACACCCTAGAAGCAACAGTGCGCTAGAAGCAACAGTGCGCTCAAAAAGCAGCGACATGACACTCTGGAGGCCTGAAGTTGAACCATTTGGATATGCCACATCACTGCTTTCTATTATTCTTGCAGCTGTATAAACAGAAGCGACAGTGCATGCTTGAAAAGTATGAACATAGCATTCTGAAGGGGTGACATACCCAATTTCGACCTGATACACAAGTGTTAGCAATTATTACTGCAGCTCTTCAACCTGAACCACCTTCAGTCACTGTTTGAAGGCTCTCCACAGTTGCTGGAACAATAAAAACATCTAAAAGTGGGAAGCGGTGTTGAATCTAAATTAAAGTATGCTCCATGAAAAGACGCTCAAACATGTCCTTCACTCTGTATAATAACAGGCTATCATGACAGAGACACTGGAAATCTGAATGTCTGCCAATACACTGTAACCCCTTTGTTGAAACTTAAACTGCACAAGCACCAGAATGCAATCATTAAACTACAGCCATCACTATGAAACACAGCTGCATTAAACAAATTTTTATAACTCATAAAGCCCATCACACAAACTTCATGAAGATAAAGAGAAGATAAACTATTGGTTCATTCCTACTAAACGCATTCAGCTATTTCAAAACAACTTTACAGCTCACGACACTTATGAGAAATTCTACACTGCACACAAAATACACAGCCTCAGTACATGCATAGTCAGTTTCTCTGATGCCACTTAGTGTAGCTATGGGAACATACGCACCATAAGCTTAGCAGGCATAATAAAAAGCTGCACGCGTGTGTATTTTTCGCAATGTATAAAAAAACTACATGGTCATGTTGCGGGTCCACACACTTCCGGCTCTCTTCAACGGCGTGATTAAAGATACATTAATCATGCAGTTTCGATGTTTATTTAGCCATCTTTATATCCCCCTCCCCACCGCCCTGGGTTGTATGCAGGTGAGCCCCCAGTTGGGCTCAATAATATCCCCAGTGCACTTCCTTTTCCTTTTCACATGAACCACCTAAGAAGAAGAAGTTTATTTAGCCCTCTTGTACGTTTCAAAAATGCTACTGATGATTACGACCAACCAATGACAGTCAAGAAACTAAACGCCATCACATTTGATTACCTCAACAATACTCGCACTCGTTCATACTTTTGTATGCTCGATAATGTGCCCATTGGCACAAACAGAACGCCATAGGCACCCGTCTCTCGCAGGAAGGCAGGTTCATACCGATTTTTTTAAAGCTACCCAACCCAGTCTCGGATAATCGTGCACGAACGTTTACTTCTTCGCGAGTCTCTGCAATAATGGTTTAATCATACCTGTTTACGCCAGGGGGAGGAGGAGGAATGCCTTTATTATCAGAGGGGGCATGAATGCCCTGTTGGGGAAGGAAAGGGAGGGGGAAAAAACGCCACACCGCTGCTCCGTTTGTACCCCGGCAAGCTAAAGCAATGCGCGAATCGGCAAGGAAAGATACCTTACATTGTAAGATTTGGCAATCGTCTTAATAACGTGTTTGGCTGTACGAGCGGCCGTATCCGGTCAAAAAAACACGCCGCACACGTTTGCACGATCCGCGTCGGGCCAGACGGACACCACGTAGGCCTGCGCTCAACATGGGGCGCAGCCTACGCTCACAGCAACAAACGAAAACGCTTGCAACTTGTCACTGCTACTGCCGTAGACGAAAGCAAATCGCATTATTTCTTCGCAAAGGTTGCGTTACACCGACACAATTTTCACAATCACACCAGCAACAGATGCAGCTTCGACGCTTTGCCGTTCTCAGATCGAGTTCGTTGACGACGTTCCGCGTACGTAAAACAGCCCACCAGTGCAACCACGATTTCCTCACGTACGTACAAACCACGACGCGGCAAGACACACACGGGACAGGTGACGATAAGCGGCTTCTTGATGCACTACAGCACAATCGTAACACAAATCGCATACAGAGGTGTTGGTTCCTGGCAACCTCGTTGTCGCTCGACAGCGCAGCAGCGGTGGGCAAGCGAGCGCGGCCATATTGGAAGTAGTTCTCCTTTCAAACGTACGTCGCAGGCGTCACACAAACGGTGAGACTATGGTCCCTAGAAATGAGACGCCATTGGTTGCGGATGAACACAAAATCCCTTTGATCTTGAAAAGCCGCTGCAGAGTTACGATGGTTAAGCTGTCACCAACTATATATCCGGAACCTGTCCTTTCGTTGCATGCAAAAAAGTAAGCGATGGGTACGACAGCCATGACGGCAGCCACCAGAGCGGGCGCAGAGGCGTAAAAATCCGCCACTAGTGCGCGTGGCTATGAAACATGACGGAAAGGGCGAAACCGGCCAGTTAAGATAAAAATCGCGTGTTTATTTGCAGAATTGAGTACACTAGTCAGAATGAATGTGTAACTGCGCTCAAAAAATTAAAATGTCGTGCACAGAATTGAGCACGCGTTGAAATGTCGCCTCGCCTTACGATCGATTGCAGCGCGCATCGCTTGCAATGACAGAAGTCAACGCCCGGAAACAGTCCGTGGGCCGAGCGCCGCTCAGCAGGCATTCGTCGTACAAGCGACAGAGCCGTATGCGGAATAGGCGCTCACAGCGGAGCGCCAGAACCCGGCAAAGTCCTGGCGTTGTAGGTTCGTTCGACGCCCTGGGAGTGAGCTCGAACAGTGCGTCCGCTTGAGTGGAGGTAGGCGGAGAGCTAACAGATGTTGGAGCACCTGTTGGATCACTGGTAGATGCAACGGATGTGTCGAAAGTGACGGCAGTCCAGGGATCGGTAGTGGCCGTTGTTGGCGAAGGTGTGAGCGTGGTCTCTGCGAGAACGCGGGGTTGGGGAGTGCCGACCGTGCTCGTGGAGACTTGGGCTGTGGAGGCAGATGTAGTGGTCGCTTCACGGCCTTCACCGGACGTCGTTGTAGTTGCAACCACGGTGGTAACGGTTCGGCTAGGAGAGCCTGCAGGAACAGGGTGCACAGGACGGGCTTGGCCGGGCACTCCGTATGCGTTGCCCACGTGCTGCTGTTGCACGGACAGCGCGAGACCGACCAGGAGGAACACCGAAATGGGCGTCATGCTGAAGCAGCAAGTTTGGGCCTGGAAAAGGGTATACATTCGGAGCAGGGTTAGCACATCACACTACCAAACAAGAATAGCAGTGCCAAACGGAAAGCATCTATACTGTTCAGCATCAACAGCAACAACGTACCTGATAAACGCTGTGGTCTTTCCAGGAATGGTGTATTTGCGGGGCCGTTATTCGTTTTATAGCTGTCGGCCGGGCGTGTTGTGGGCTCTAATTGGTTGTCTGCTCGGGCAGCGCCGGCAAGGGTGACGGAGCGTTGTCTCGCAAGTGCCTTGTAAACTGCAAAGCTCACTGTCTTCCCCTCTCTCAAATATTTTGTGAAGCCTTTATCTGAGGCGCCTGATTTTGGTCATTTTCCTGGAGCATCATGGTCAACCTTGAGTGAGGGGACTTGTGATGCTGAAGCAGGGGCCGGACACTTCGGCTAGTTTCGGTATCGCAAAATAAAGTGCCGCCATGACGCTGGTAGCCAAGCGAAAATTGAGCAATTTTTGCATATGTGGCTTTATCTTTCCAACATACAGAGCAATAAGTAAAGTGATTCTATTATGTGTAGAAATAAAACGTGTTCTTGGCTGTTTCATTTTTTGGCAGCCAATTCATTTATTTAGCCGCTTCATTCGTTGCGCCGACGGGCGGTGCTTTCGCTCTTATCTCTTTTGCTGCCATCCTGTCCGTCTGCTCCTGCCGCTTTCACTGTGTGCACGTGTAGAAGTTTTGTAGTATGCTTTGAAGGTGCAAATTTTGGTGTCTCCGAGTGCGAACGGGCTCAAAATGTCAGAGAAACAGAAAAAGGAAACAACGCGTGCTTCGATGATGTGCGGTGCGACAACTGGGGCCTTAAGGAATAGCCCAGCGAAACGTTCCCGCTTCTCGGCGGACGGCAGGTCAGCACACTTTTTATTCAGTCAGTTATGAAGAGGCAGGCGCTATCCTTATCATAAAAGCTACAGGGTGGACCGAAACATCTGCTGTTGCTTTACAGGGAATTGCTTTTTGTTTGGTACAACGCATTTGTCAGTAATGTTGTAAGCGTATGAAGCTACTTGTCGACTGTTTATCATGAGCCGATTGATGCCAGCGGACACGCAGACGGAAATTTCGCTTCGGTATCGGTCTGGTGAGTGGTTGCTCTGCATTTTCTTTCCACCAGAGAAAAGCTTGGAAATTATGTTCGCCTAATGTGCTTAAATGCTTCTTCGACGAACTGGTTCGGCTTTAGAGCGTTCCGACGATCAGTTTCTTATAGTGACATTACCACCTTTGGATGCTTATCAACACGAAAGAAGCCCCAAAAATTATTTGTGTGGGATCGAGCTCGCCGCTTGCATTCCGTGTTACGAGAAGTTCGAGCTACCTGCGCGACGGCCGAGCGGCGCTTCGCTTTTCAACACATTTTTTGTACCTTGTTTGCGCTCTGAAAATTTGTTTCGCTTTTACGTGTTGTTTATTGATATCCCTGGTGGCATTTATTCCATTACTAGGTGTGATGTGTGGCGAAATGACGCAGAAAATTCGCTAGCTGTGAAAGGTTCTTGGGCTAGCAAGTTTACGAGGATAAGAATATGGAGCGGTTGTAATTGGTGGCGAAATGAGCTGGTCATCTCACTTAATAATCGTTTTATTATTCACAAATGCGTGTTTTTATGAAACACCGTTTCTTTGAGTTGTATTGTCTACAGCAAATGAACGTAGTGACCTCTGCAGCAATTTTCTGTACATGACGAATTGTACGAAGATGTCTCTTATGTTTGTGTAACCGACACCGCATGCGGACATTTGTACTTGCTTTACGAGATACACAGATCTGTGCTATTGTGGCATGTATTGAACTTTGCTTGCCATACGTTGCTAATAAAATCACCGAATAAACTACATTTCCCTCCTACTACGTTTTCTGCCCCAAACAAAATTCTCACGCTTCAGGGCGTACTGGCTCGCGCGTATTCAACTAAGAAAGATTCAAACAAATGTTTTGTGCACGTGCTGAGAGTTGAAGCAAATTAGTAACTGAAAGCAGTCCAAAACAAAATGTTCAGCAGAATACAACCTAAAAAGCATAATGAAACCGGTGTTTGTTCCCGCTTGCGGCACACAAAGACAGTCGCGCTCGTTCAGCCCATAGCAGACGATAAGCGGCACGGCGTTTCCTCCTCGCGCATCAACGAAAGCGTTGCCATAGAAGCATCAGTTATTTTTTTTTCTTTGGCTATTTGGCCTAGCAAGCACCAGGGCACAAATTGGCGCTAGTGGCGCAATTATCGGTTACCTCGGGGGTATACCAGCTGACCTAGCCGTGGCTGAAGCTTTAGGCGTGCGTGCGTTTTAAGTGCAGAGCACTTTATGCGCTCGCTTTGTCGTCTTAGCTCGCTAACGGTCGATGTCAAGCGACTGCCGGTATCAGTCGGCGCAGCGAGATAACGGACCCAAGTAGAGCCTGGTGTACCGTCTTCAGGGGGTCGCGGTGAGGCTTCGAAAATCACGTGGTTTAAATAGCCATAACCATCCGAACCTCATGAGCCACTGACGCTTGTCATACATCTCACCGTTGTTTAGCGCAAAGAAAACTGCAGATACGTTTCAGTCAAAATCTGTGTATATAATCGGCAGCCCCGCGTTCATTTAGTTAGGAACGCTCGTTGGGTTGGTTTTTACGATAGCAAGCGGAAAATGCGGCAGATCAAGGGAAAAAAAAAATGGCGCGTTCGAAATGTCGCGAAAGGCTCCAGCCGCGGAAGAAAAAAATGGTGTGTTCGAAATACCACCGAAAGCCTCCAGCCGCGTAAGAAAAAAAAAAATGGCGTGTTCTAAATGCCGCACAAAGCCTCCAGCTGCGCAAGAAAAAAATGGCGCATTCGAAAAGACGCAAAACAGCTGCAGCATACGAAATTAAAGCAAGCACAAAAAGAACCGAACTCCCGCTGGCGCAGTTTCAGGCAGGGGGCGCGCGAGCAGTGCGAAGGGGTCAAATCTGAAGTGCATTGTGTAATAGCAGTGATCGGATAACGGCGCTGCGGCCAATCATTATGGCGAATCACTGCTCTGCACTTCCGACAACTTTCCCGTTGAGTGGAACGGCTTTAATTTTTTTATTCATTCGGATATTGTGCCACGGTCACCCTGATCAAGCGCACGCTAGTGATTCTGCCCTGCGTTGGCTGTGTTGAAGTTGCGGGACGCTACGTGATGCAGTTTTCCTGCTGTCAGCTGCGTCCGTTCAATGCACTAGAATGGTCGCGTATCTACAGTGTCCCCGGAGTTTCTTTACTGTGTACTCCTGCTGTCCCCTTCCTTTTTTGCCTTCCAGGGACTTCGACGTCCCTTCCACCAGCCTAAGCATGCCCATGTGGCTGGCCATGCACGTGCTACTGTGCTTGACCATCATGATCATCGCCTCCGGCAGCATCAACTTTGTGCACACCAGGAATTTGTAAGCGGCGTAGCTTGATCAGCCACGTCTGAAACGAGAAACCTGCATGCGTGCTCGTTGATTGATTGATTGATAATTGATTGTGGGGTTTAACGCGCCGACGCAGCGCGGGCAATGAGGCGCGCCGTAGTGGAAGGCTCCGGATTAATTTTGACCACCTGGGGTTCTTTAACGTGCGGCGAAATCTCGAACACACGGGCGTTTTTGCTTTTCGCCTACATCAGAAAAGCGGCCGCCGCGGCCGGGAATCGAACCCGCGACCTTGTGATGCGTACTCGTAATGGGGCCACCAGTGTTATGGTGGAAGTAGGTGAAAATATATCGGCCACGTCCACTCTTTTTTCGTTACCACCGGTTCTATCCCATCTTTCCATCCACTGTCTTATCCTTGGTTAACCCGCTACGTTTCAGCTCTTGATTTTTAAGGACGATTGTCTTTCTTGGCCTACGTAAACGCGAAAATTTTGTCTGTCTGTCTGTCTGTCTGTCTGTCTGTCTGTCTGTCTGTCTGTCTGTCTGTCTGTCTGTCTGTCTGTCTGTCTGTCCGTCCGTCCGTCTGTCTGTCCGTCCGTCCGTTCGTCGATTCAGCCACCCTGCCAAAAGTTGAGAGAACCCTTAAACGAGACATTTATATCGGTTAAAATGTCTACAAACTACTAAATAATGCGGCAACGTCAATACTTCGCAGCGGTGTTGAGGAAACAGAAAACATTCGGCAGAGTTGAGGCAAAACTTCTGTGCACGGGTGATATTTGCAGGGTTCCCTTAATTAGAAATAGATGGCTGCTTGATTTTTTCGGTGAAAAGAAATAAGCTTTGGAAAAAATTTTGCCGCCCAAAATAGATGGATAGATAGACAGATAGAGATAAACAAAGAGAGGAAGTGAAAGAGAGAAAGTGAGTGAGATCGAAAGCTTCAAGTTTGCTGCTGATGCCTGCTTGATTTGGTCAGCTTTTCGCCTTATTTGCTGGTTTCTCAGTGTAGGTAAATAAAATATCTATAGCCTGGTAATGGGTTATCTCCGGTGATGATGGACGACGACAGGTGTGGCGACGACAAGGAAATCTCTCACACCGCACAGGTTAGCCTGGAGGAATGCAATTTACGGATCAGGTTCAGTGGGCCGTGACACAGGCAGGTGAGAGAGATGGAGTGCGCGTCGCTGTAGAGTCCGCCGGATAACTTGTCGGTCGGCTCTAGCGCGTACGCCCAATACATCGGTGCTAGAAAAGCAACAGGGGAAAAGGGTACTGGTTTTCGTTTATCCTGTCTTGCGATGGCGAGTTGGCAAAAAGAAATAGGAGCCTGTAATGGAATGCTCAGCGCCACGAAATCATTTTCAGCGTCACGTCGTTAGATGCAGCTTGGGCTCCGAAAGTCGTAGCGTTTTCACCTGGAGATAAAAGTTCAATTACGGTTGCTTGATCATTGTAGGAATATGTAGATATTGATAGGTTGAGCGCTGGTTCTTCTGGAGGAAGCGAAGACTGTTCGTAATCTGTTGAGGTTACGATACTATTGGCTGCTTTAATAAGAAACTGTTCTGTATCGTGCAAGTACGCAGATGAAAATTCCAGCCGTCGTGCCAGGGAGTGCAGTGTTAGAACGAATTAGAAAGCGTTAGAAATCTCAGCGCTAGAAAGAGCTAGATGCTACGTGGGTTACACGGCATACCCGAAACGTGACTAATAAAAGGGCAGACTGGAAGTGATAGGCAAGTCGCGCCAGTCACACCACAGTTTTCGCACTGATCTATTGAGGTGCCCTATTAAAAAAAGGGGAACCTTTCTAAAGTTTGAATGAAAGCCCTTTTACAGTCTAACCACTAGACGGTTAAGACGCGAAAAATGTAAAAATAATAAAAGGTTTACCGTCGTTATTTCCCGCCGTTCCTTGTTTAAGTGTTGTGACTAGCAAGATGTGACAAGTTAGACCCACGGAGACTGAAATGAGGTACGCAAATGGCACTGAATGCGCGGTTCCACCGAAAAATAGCAAGAAGAAATGTGCTACTACTAAGAAAAGAAAAAAAAAAGCGATCTTCTTATCACCTCACCGTGTTCTAATCTTATTCGTTTTTTTTATTAGCTAACTCTCCTTCCGCACATCTCAGTATTCCATTCCTCTCTCCCATGTCCCTTCTCCTCTTTGATTTCCACTCACACCCACTTCCCTTCGCCACCGCCCATCGGCCTTCCTCTTGTTTCTACACACGGCCTCCTCGTCACAATTGTTCCTTAGGCATTCCCACTCACCCACCACCACGTCACCATGAATTCGCCCTTCCTCTCTCTCCCCTTTCCGACCCCGCACCCATCCTCAACGTTCTCTCAGTCCCTTTACCTCGTCTATTCCCTTTTTTATTATCTCAGTGTTTTCCATTTCTTGTCTTTTCTATGCTCAATATCAACTGTTCTCATCTTAACTCCAATCACACTCCCCCTCCCATTTCATTCCCTTGACAATATTTCTATCCACCCTACCACAAGTCCCACTGAAACCCTCTCCCGCTACTCTTTTCCATCCTCTTGTTCCTCCTCTCTTCGCGTCTCTCATTTTATCCAAAACCGCCTTGTCTAGTCGGTGTTGCTCGTTTCCACTGTACTTCATACATTTTTAGATGCGGAGCATCCCATGCTCGGGGCTGTGTCCCCCCTCCCTTGTCCGCCGTCCGCACTCTACAGCGCATTCGCGTCTCTCCGGCCTCGTCAGCGTTTGGGCTGACGTCAGTGCAGTCTACTATAAAAAGAAATAGTTAGGCGCCGCCCGGTTTCGATCTCACGACTCTCTGGCCGCAACGGGAGGTACGTGGCGCTCTTCCCACTGCGTTACAAACCGAGACGGGAGCATGTGCTACGAACGCGCCTTATGTCCTTCACTGATTCAAACTACCTGTAAAAGCGACTGATACAACGAAAGCACGCCAAGCTGAATGTCAACGGAAACGATGAACTGAAAACTAATGGGAACTTCAGTCGACTCCATGGCTCCTTCGCATATTACTCAGGGTTCCCCTACGCGAAGATGGTGTAATTTTTAGTTCTGCTCCACTCCTCGTCCACATTCTCTGCTCTAAGCTCGCCACCATTACCGGCCGATTCCCCTTCGCCTCCACTGCCCTTTCGCCTTCTAGTTATCACAACGCACGCATCCCCTTCCAGCTTTTCTTTCCGATTCTTCCCTCATCGCTCCCTCTTCCCTGCACTTTCTTTGGAACCCTCTTCTACGCCTATCTCTGCGACTCTCGCTGCTCTATCTCGCACTTTGGCTCCTCCCCTTTCCACTACTACGCTCCTCTTTCCATCACTAGTCCCATACTAATTGCCAGTGGGTCACTAAGCCACTAGAGAGCGGACTCGCCAGATACATTTCTGAATGATTCGAGTAACACACCAAAGGACAGACAGACGGACAGACGGACGAATAGGCAGACAGACCGAGAGATGTTCGCGTGTAGCTTGCTCAAGAAAGACTCGTCTTTAAAAAGGTCTAAGGGGACGTCAGGTCATGTCTTCCAAAGGACATGTCCAAAGAGCCCTATACAGCTTTATCCACCCCTTTATCTACTACCTAATGGAACCATGACCCCAGTCTGTGCATGCCAAACACCGCAGGACCGTTCGGCGTCTTTTCGTGACCAGTTTCAGTTATTTGAAACAAATGTATTACCTTGGGTGGAATGATACAAGATATGTTGAAAGCGAGGATTTTATTTCGGGCAAAATAATACCACTGACATAGTTCTTATGTACCCAGCAGTTCTTCCACTACAGGAGCAGTAAGTCAATGAAATGCGTCGAGGGCACCCGATCACCGTTAAGCGCGGCAACGATTGATGCGAGTACTCTTATCGCGAACAATCTATTTGCGCTTCAAGAGAACGACATCTTTTAACAGGAGCTGGCGAATGTTCTTCGAGTATCAAACGATGGTCCACTAGAGACGTGCGCGAAATGCAAAATCTGTCTACCTCCTCCTTACACGTTTGTTCCAATTTCCGTCCGTGTTCAGTGTCCCTTGTGTAGAACTGAACAGTGTCCCTTGTGTAGAACCGCGCTTGCGTAGAACTGAACAAGCAGCCCTGGGCCGCCCAGTGCCACGGGTGCCTGAAACTGAAGCAGCAACCATGGCGAGTTTCTTTACTTCTTCTGACGTGGCGCACACAAGTGCTTATAGAACGCTTGTTCTATGCGGAACTTGATTTACTGATTATGTGTTTTAACTCGCCGACGCTGCACAGGCGATGAGGCTGGCCGTAGTGGAGGGCTCCAGAATAATTGTGAACACCTGCAGGGGATCTTTAGCGCATGGGTAACTTAAGATGCTGCAGTAGAAATAGGAGGTGTACTTGTTAGAGGTTTCTAATAAGGGCTTCCATGTCCACAATGACGAGTGGCATATTGGCCCGTGTCCTCGTTCGACTCCTCAAGAAAATCAATATGGTATTCAAAGAAAACTCATCACCCACTCCCGAAGGATGGCATTGCTTGATCGTGCTAGGCATAATGCAAAAACCTGCCAATGTAGTTTGCTTAAATTCCGAAGAAAACTGCTTAATGGCTTTCCCTTCTTTCGGAATAGCGTTTGAGAACGCGGTTGCGTTTATATAGACATGGAATGAAAATGTTAATTAACGAACGATGACACATGAATTATTTTTCAATGCAATGACGGGAGTGGAGGCTTGCGAGAAACACCTTTTTTTTTGCATTCTGACAAAGCGAAAATCAGCGCAAATGGGTGTAGTCTCAGAGCGCCGTTGCAACGGCTGTTAAGAACGAAGATGAAATGATCAGCACATTAATGGCATATATCAAACTCGGGATTACTGAGATGAAAATGACGTCCCCCGATTCTAGGGCATGCATGGCATATGTCGCAGAAATTGCAATGCTTTGCACGTACAATAGTAAGAAAATTGCGATTTTTTTCGAGGTTTCTTGTATTGTAAACACTTGAAACATACATAAGGTTGAGTTAAGCAATGAATGTAAATTTTAAAATTCTGCGGTGGTTTAAACAACGTGATGGTAGCAAGCCGGAAATCTTAAATGCTACGGTTGGTGCTCACATTGGTCATTCCGTGCGTTCGCACGAGTTGCAGCCGGTGCCCGCCGCCAATCACTTCTTTTGTGGAGGCTGACAGATGTCATGGGTGACGAGAAGACAAAATACGTTGCATATTTCCCTCTTATTCATTGTAAATAAGATAATGAAGGCGCTAAAGGTAGCCCAACAGCATGGGACACTTTGCTTCCCTCCTCCAGTACTACAATCGCTTGCACTGCATTAAGAACTAAATGAGGAGTCTACACAAGAGCCATCCTCTCAAGTACATAGTATACCGTAGATTGTGGTAAGGAACAAAGAATTCTCCTCATTTAGTTTTTAATACAGCTCAAGATGCAGCTGCACGCTTTGTCTCTGAAATCCGTCATCAGACGGACGAGCTCGCTTGTTTTCTGAATGACCGCTCTTGGCGACGGGTGGTATGTGCACCTTCGCTGTTTGTTTGTCGATGCGAAATTAACGGCGCCAAAGCTGCAACGTATACGTTCTGATACGAGATGGCAGGTAACTTATTTGGAACGGGGCATCCTCCGCTCACCAAGGCTAACGCTCCCCCCCCCCCCCCCCCCCTCTCGCGTGAAGCGGCGGCCACTAGATCCTTAGTGCTTCATGTAGTTGACACTCAGCGAACATTTTAGCGCGACTGGGCTAGCTGTCCACTCATAACAAAACCCGCCCTATCTGCCAATCCCGAGTGAAAGAATGCAAATCAAGGAAGAAACAGAAGCGGGCGTCTGTATTGCTAGGCAACGCTTGGGAATAAACAGAACGGCTCGCATGCTGCTGAGCGAAAGAGTGCGGAGCCAGCAAGATCGAGAAGCGAGTACGTTTCTTGCTGGCAGAAACGTGCCTAGTGCTGCGCTGTTTCGCGTCGTTGGCCGTCTCTGCTAATTCGAGGATGTGTAATGGATGTATGCAATGCTTGTGATGAAGCAGGGCCATCAATGGATCGTTCGGCTGAACGCCGCTGGAAACTCTGGTCTAAATTGTTTCATTGTTTCATGCCATTTAAGTACCTACTTTTAAAGTTAACGTACTTCCGCATGATTATGGCCATTTTATTCTAAAAGTCAGACCATGAGAAGTGTGTGTAATGAATCTGTTTATTTTAACGTAGGGCACATTGTGGGCTGTGTGAACGTGTTTGCTAACTCGTATATATAGTAATGAAACTGTAACCATGCTAAACCAAGGTTAGTGATAACCAAGAATCACCAGAAAGTTAACACACCGCTGTTGTGCTCAACTCGAATTCATCGCGCCAGGCGACACCAGTTTTCTTCTACCTGATGATCTTCAGCATGCAGCACACTCGGAAGTATGAACACCCATGCGCCCCCTTTCCTCATGCTTCACCAGAAACCGTGAAGTGGCATTAGCAATTGATCCGATATTTCGCCTTTAAATAAAATTTAACGGAGCCTTACAATTCACGATTTTTTTCTATGACTGAGACGCTATGTGCTTAATCAATAAGGCTATAGTATACGGTTTTTTGTCTTAGCAAACACGTTGCAACACTAACAACCGGCCAGTTGAACAATTTTGAACAACCGCATCAAGGTAAGTAAAGCCAGGTCTCAAGCTTGGTCCTGCTACCTCGAAAGCAGTGCCAAGGCTCGAACGTATCGATAAGAGTAAATTTGATCAGACTAAGGCGCATCGAAAAGACCAATAAGGCAAATCAGAAAGACTAAGGCAGCAATTGTTCGTATCGGTGAAGAGCCTTGTACGAGGCAAAATGTAATACGGTACCTGTATTCTGTCCGGAAGACCTCCACCCGATCAGAGCAGCCCTTTACTCACACAACTGTCTTAGTTTTCAGCCAAGTACCTCTTAACCCTGTTTTTTTTTCTGCAACGAATTGCAGCCGAATACATGGCATCTCTACCGGAGGCTTTATGAAAACTACACTCTACGCTTCACATCAACGCCGGTAAGGCATTCATGTTCTTTGATAAAGAGCACTTCAATTTTATTTTACCGTCGTTCGTACGCCCGCATGAAAAATGTTAAAGACAAAGAATATGACAGCCTCTTGCAACAGCTATCTCAATTCGTCCGCTGGCTACACGGGCTTGTGCATTTGTGGGGAACGCAACGCGACATCTCAAGCCGACGTATTTTTCTTTTCACCCATTGAGCGGATTTGCCGGACTGGTCCGCGACCACCACAAATTATGACAAAGGAATGCATAGGAAGTGGGCGGTCTTGCACATTGAATTCTTGTGATGTAAGATCCAATTAAAGCTCCTCCAAAAACCGACTATAAAAAATGTAAACTTTTATAAGTTACGAATTTATTAAAACATTAGAAATTGAAAACTCGAGTGCAAGAAACTTTGGTTAAAACTTCCGAAGTATTTGTGAGGATAGTGCTGATTCCTTTTGACGCGGGTACAGGATTGGGGACTTTAGAAGTAATTGAAGACCATTAGATAGTTTTTGGAACTAACAGAAAGCCTGCCTAAAGTGGCTACACTCCCCTTTCCCCACCCTCCTTGAATGCAAGCCTGGATACAGTACTACTGGCTTGAATGGCACGTAGGGGAACAGCGGTTTCCAGTACATGGGGGGACCGGTGCTTTTGTTACCCTTTTGGAGCAAGCCTGGCTACAATACCGCTGGCATGTATGGCACGTTGGGGATCGGCGAGTTCCAGTACTGTGGTGGACAGCTGCTTTTGTTACCCTTTTGGAGCGACTCACGCACCAGAGCTGTGGAAATAGGGGGCAATGATGTAACGGGCGCCGGACACTTTGCCCCCCGTCCGAAGATAAGTCTGGAGTTATGATGACCATGAAAGCGGCGTTTTACTTCCACCTGGATATTTTTAACGTCGTAGTTGCTGTGTGCAGTGGTCGCCGTACGTGGTGTACGTCAAAGATGAACGAGGTCTCGACCGGCTGTGGGGCGTCTCGGGATCCCTCATGGGCAACATAACCGAGTCTATGGGGCTCAGGTAAGCGACGACGACGTGTTTACTATGACAACGCACATGAGATCGCAATGCAGCCTATTATTGCGTGTGCGATAGATGGGGTATGTCAGCAACAAAAATTTCGCCGTCGATCCGTGGACAAAGTGACAAATGATCAGAGAACAAAGAAGCACGTGCGGAGATGGGTGACCTCAGCCCAGCTGTGGCGCTGCGTTGGCATGGCTGCCTAGTTCAGGCTGCCTAGGTCAGACGTCAGGATGAAGCCGTGCCGGCTCCTCCCCTCTGCCCGCGCGACGCTCCCGCCTCACCGCGCCCCGACTTGACCCGCCACCGCTTGTGCGCATTCTACACTAAATTGTTTAGCGAGTTCATGGCCGAGTACGTGGCCAGAGAGGGTGAAATGGGGATGATGGCGATAAAATTCATATATTCGTGGGCAACAACAGGAGTGACCGGCAGCCAGTAGCACTGCTAAAGCGAGCAAGCGTGACCTCTGAGAGTACCAGGACGCAAAACAAAGTTGGCGCAGTATGTGGAAGAGGGCGAGAAACGTAGCTGGGTGTTATTTAAAGCCATAGCAAGGCGTGGCCATCGAGATGAGATACGACTGAGATGCTCATGCGCTCCTAAATGTCTGGCAATGGATCTTCCATTGACATTATCAGCGCAGTGGTTTGGGGGCTCAAAACTCCCGGCCATGATGCCCGTTACGCCATTCTTAGCTACCCCGCTGGGCGGACAGATGGCGCCACCGACTCTATGGTCGTCGATGCGCGATTTCGACACTCAGCGCAGGTCCTCTGACCCCCGCGGGTGATGAGCTTCGAGTGCATAGCGCGGGAGCATGTCACACGCGCGTACGTTCATACCGCGCACGTACCGCGGCGTTCATACCGCATTTTGCATAGATACCGCGGCGAGTGGCTTTGTGAGCCACCGCCGCCTCCGCGGGAAGCGGCCGCCCGTGTGCCGAAATTGCCAAATAGCACTGCCATGGTAAAATGAAAGAGTGCTGTACAAGGTAAGTATTCCTTCGGACGTACGCGCCACCGCCGGCTCGTCACCTTCGGACACTTACCGCGGACCCAGAAGTGCTCCGAGCACTATGCGACAGCCGTCCATTGCCCGAACTCCGCTCGTGCGCCGGGACACACGGCTCAGTACCACCCCACATGTTTGCACCGATAAACTACCAGACCTCCGTGCGTCAGCTTCGAGTACGTACATACCACATCGAGTGGCGTTGTAATTTGTAAACGACCCCTACCTCTCCTTCAGGGGGCCACCAGCAGCTGTGCTGTTTCAACAGAGTTCACAGGCGTACAAGTGGCTTGAATTTTTTTCTACCTGATGCTGGTTTTTATGGCATTTTTTGTGGATGTCTGTGGGATGGGACTAGGCTGCAGTGTCTAAGCTCTGAAGTTAAGCGGCCGTCTCCTCGGCCAGTTTCAGATATCGCGGTACCACGTGCTGCTGCTCAGCCAAAACTAAACGCAGCCAAGCACACCGAGAGAAAGAGAGAGAGGGACAAGTTTATTACACAATAATGTGAGCACATGGGCTCAGTACAGGAGCCTATGTGATGTCCAGGCTGCAATAACCCTGGTCACAAGCAGGAGCTGGTCCTCAGGTCGACAGCTGGACAGCCGTCTCTCCCACTGCTCAGGGGAAAAGGACGGGCTCAAGGGCGGAAGGTCAGAGTTTTTGTTTTTCAGTCGAATATTATGCGTCTTAGAGTTCCGGGTTTCTCGCAAAATTTACACTTATCTGAGTATTGTGTAGAAAAGAGCATACAGATTGGGAAGGGGGGGGGGGGGGAGTGCTTCCTGGAATCTGTCTGAATGTTTGGAGCTAATACTTTATTAGCAGACGTATATTCTGGGAGACGCAAGCCTGCAAGGGCCGCAGAAAGGCAGTGTGCCCATACCAATAGGCCTGCGGGCCCAGCCTGGGTCCCAATATTCATAGCTATTCACCACAGACTACACCAGTGCTGCACTACGCAGTCCGTTGGGCAGCCCTCATTATAGTCCTGAGGTCGTCGTCATCGGGCGGGGATGTTCCAGTGTAGTCAGATGGGAGCTGGCGCCATAGAGCTGCTGCTCGGGGCAGCCAAGATGAGCCATGGCGTTGCGTGCGCGTAAGGAGCGGCTGAAGACGGCCTGTTCGTTGGCTCAGGCGCGGATCGTATGGCAATTCTTGGTGGCCAGGGGACATAACTCGGCACATCAGTCGTACTGTTGAGGCCCGTGCTCTTGAATCAAGGGTTGCCAGGAGGCATGCCGGAGCAGGTTGGTGGAGGAAATTCCAGCTGTGTCGGCCCAGGCGTCGCTTCTACTAGATGTGCTAAAAGAAGGGCTGATGCCGGGTATTCGTGAACGCTTGAGTGTTTTTGGAAACACTGCAGTTAACAGAAACACTCTAGGTTCTAAACTGCAGAACCTAGTGGCGATAAAAGCGTACATTCGCTGTACGCGCTTGCGCTGGCAGTTACACAAGGGGAAAAACTCTATGGGTTGCAGTAACTTAACGATGAATATTGCTTTCAGTGGTCCCATGTTTCTCGTGTTTGTTGTCATGTTCTTGACACCCACTATTACCGCCGAATCTTCCGGTAGTTTCGCACTGTTGCATTGTATGGACGGTATTTTTTTGCTTGCTTTTTCGCGCAGGGACGCGAGTATTTCCTACTAGTTTACTGTTGGTTCTCTTTAAGGTACGCTGCCAAAGTACCGCAGGACATGCAATGGGGCTACAGGACACTGAACGGCTCGTGGACTGGCATGCTTGGAGACATCCACAGAAACGTAAGTGAAACTGGGTGCGCTAAGGGGATGGATGACTGTGTACGGAGTAGTAGTCATTTAATTGCGAGTTACAGCTGTAAGAATGTTTTAAAGAATCGAACGCGGTATATTAGAAATGCTTAGTCAGCAACATATTTTCCAGGGCCAAAATATTATTGGTCCTCGAATGACGCGACGACACGCTGCCACATTCGTAGTGGATTCGCCTTCACATCCTGTCAGTGTGCGTAGTTGGAGCGCTAATCGACCGTTAACTTTGAAGTATTAGGTTTGAATGGATGGGAATATTACCTAAAAAGCCGTGTTCGAGCTGCCTCTGGCGCCTGAGTGCTCCCACAGGGAACAAAACGCTTCGAGACAGCGTGCTCGTCATCGGGCTCCACTCTCTGTGGAGGGCTAGAGTAGACGCAGTGGAGTGCGCTAGGGGCCCTGCCTGGCGGCACTTTACGGCAAAGTTTTAATGGACCGTGAGCGCAATGGGGGAACCAGATGAAGACACAGAGCTCCACTACTCACTGCAGAAGGGTTGCCAAGCCCTGCAGAACTTCAACGAAAAAGGAATGCATCGCTGGCAACAGCTGGGACTCGCGGGTGGTCTTACCATTACGTTTCAATAACGCTGTCCTCGTATGACCAGGCATCCTTCACATCAACCAGGAGTATAACAAGGTACTTTCTCAGCAACCTCTGTTCATTCCTTTTGATTTCTGTTTCGCAGGGTCCTATTTGTTTGTCCTTTTTGTTACACCTAGTCTTATAAGTTGTGCATTTTGTGATTAGCCGAAGACTCACTGGAAGGTAACCGAAGGTTACGTCGCGACAGTATTTTTGTGGGCTGCAGTCAACGCCTCATGCGTGTTAGTGTATCGTGTATATCGGCACATTTGTGTAAATAAATGTTGTATAACGAAAGAAAAACCCTGTAGCGCTGTGTTTTTGTACTTGGCTCTAAATGAGAAGGCGCAGGTTCCAGTCCAACATTGCGATGTTTTTTTTAACTTTGGGAATTTTTCGGTCATTGTGATTTTATTAATGCTTTTTCACTCTGGTTTTTACTATATTATGAAATCGACGCACAGGAATTCCAGAATGGGTGGAATTACATTTAATATAGGTTGTGTTCTGTGTCACTGGGCTGGGTTAGATTACGTTTGTTGCAGTTTGGCTCGCTTTGGGTAGGTTATGACGCG
This sequence comes from Haemaphysalis longicornis, assembly GCF_048455015.1. Lineage (NCBI taxonomy): Eukaryota > Metazoa > Arthropoda > Arachnida > Ixodida > Ixodidae > Haemaphysalis > Haemaphysalis longicornis. The sequence continues at coordinate 74,259,449 of NW_027526335.1, read as the reverse complement.
TTCAGTTAGACTACATTAGGTTCGGCGAGGTTATGCTAAGTTAGGTTACGTCGGGACATAATATTCAGGAAATTTTAGCCCAGGCAGCTTTTATGGAAACTGCCGTGAGAATTTCCCGCAGGTGATTCTCACCTCTGGAGTAAAATTAGACGCAGCCTAATAAAAAAAGAAAGGTCCTCGGCGGGGTCGAAAGGAAAATGTTTGGTATCGGTTTCATAAAAACACGCCAGTTTTAGGTGAACTGATGTGATTACTTCGCCTAACCTCGTCGCATTTTTGTGAAGCAGTTTAAGACCTGACAATTTTGTAAATATTTTAGGAAGACCTGGAAAAAAGATATGGCAACGGCGGTCGGGTGGTAAGGGGTTGATTCTAGTGACAGAGAGAGAGAGAGAGAGAGAGAGAGAGAGAGAGAGAGAGAGAGAGAGAGAGAGAGAGAGAGAGAGAGAGAGAGAGAGAGAGAGAGAGAGAGAGAGAGAGAGAGAGAGAGAGAGAGAGGCAGGCAGGCAGGCAGGCAGGCAGGCAGGCAGGCAGGGCAGGGCAGGGCAGGGCAGGGCAGGGCAGGGCAGGGCAGGGCAGGGCAGACGGACGGACGGACGGACGGACGGACGGACGGACGGACGGACGGACGGACGGACGGACGGACGGACGGACGGACGGACAGACAGACAGACAGACAGACAGACAGACAGACAGACAGACAGACAGACAGAAAAATCTTTTTGCGTTTACGTATCCCAGGAACCACTTTTGAAAAACAAATATTTCTTTCTTTAAGCGTGGGGTACCCCTACAATGCAGGTCTCCTGTCTATCCACTGATCGCGACATTCACAACGCGATCAGTATTCGCGGTGGAGCGATCCCTCTCAGTACTCCTCCTGCCCTTTTTGGTCTCTTGCAGGAGAGCGAGGTTGCTGTGGGACCCTTCGTGATCACAGCAATGACGGCCGCCTTTTTCCCACCTGGCTACATCTATACTTTCGACACGTTTCAATTTTTGGCTGGGATTGAGCAGCCCTTTGCAACAGAAATTTTCACCAAGATCTCGGCATTTGACATTCAGGCAAGTATAAAAAGGCGCAAAACGTAGTAAATTCAGTTCAGATTTCACGGTGTGACCCATGCAAGCAACAACGGGGTTTTGTCGACGAGACGTGAGATAAGGGAAAGCACTCAACTGATTATGATGACAAGAATTCTCCCCACCCGTTAAAATCTCGCACATTAGAGTGGCTCTGGATATACCTTTTGGTACCTCGCACCGGTGGGCAGCGTGTCTCAAGGCTGTGTCTTTCCAGCCCTGCTCTTTAAATCAAAATGATGCTGCCATTTCAGGTAATTATTTTCGCATTGGTTCGATTATAACCATAAATAGGTTCTTGACAAAGATAAGTCTGAAGTTAAGTCTAAAGTTTTAGCACGATCCACTCAAAGATTGCACTAGTGCCCGCAGGGAAAGGACTTCTCCACATCATCTGTCCAGGGTCACCAAGTGATTTCATGCCATGAAACGGGAAGTCAAAGGCAACATAGGTTGAGAAGCGAGTCTACGCGTACTTCTTTGATGCAAGGCTGGTATTCCCTCTGCGCAGATGTGGCTCCTCATGTTCGTGTACCTGGTTCTGCTGACGTCCATCAGCCTCCGCCTGCTTTCGGTTGGCGGGGTGCGACATCGGAAACTCGGTTGTTTGGAAAAGCTTAATCGGTGGAACGACATGTTCTTCCTATATTTTTCCGGTTTAATGCAAAGAGGTAACGCACATCCTACCTTTTCTTTACTCTTGTGTGTTGACAGCGTATCATTAGTAGAAATCGCTTTATTAGAGTACAGGGTTGGGTTAACCAGAACCTTCAGGAACGTTGCCTGTGTACCTACAAGGGGGTCCCCCCAAAGTTGCTACGTGGGACCGCTGCTATTTCTGACGTTTATAAAGGAAAAATACAGCGTTAAAGGGACACTGAAGTCAGGCTGCTCTAGATCGATAGATTAGTTCACAGAGAACAGCAATATACCAATCTTACGTGTAGATTGTTTTAAAGTGAGGTAGAGATTAGTTAGAACGTGAATATAGGTGTCGCCGCCACTGGCTATACCACGCAACTTCCACTGGAAGTGGTCAAATCCTCTCAAGTGCGAACGTCTTTCCTGGCTGCCGCTGGATGGCCGAACTCGTTCGTACACTTCGGGCGGCGGTACCGCTTTTCGAGTAAGCGTGCGAGCTACGCGCGGGCGGTTAGTTCGACGCCAACTTTCGCGGGTCTCCAAAAGGACAACAAAGCCTCAATAGTAATCACGAGTCCCCTAAAGGAGAATTTTGCGTAGTGGTCCTGGGCTGGATAGACGTGGGAGTTTGGGAAAGCACGACTAATATGACCGAAACTGACCTAACCACTCGGTACAGGAAGCCTTGTTTCGGTTGCTTCTACACCATACATAACCGCTTCCTCGCTTGCTTCCGGTTTGTCGTGCCGTAAACAGCGACTGTAACCGCTGTTTGCGTTACGTTTGATCAGCCCTTTATAGGCAATTTCTCAGCAATTAATGTATCTTTCGGCACCGAATCAACGCTAAAATGGCTGTGGGAAGGTAAGACTTTCGTTTGAAACCAACTTTCTGGTTGCCTTCAGAGTCCCTTCAATTACTCGAGTGCGTGTTTGCATACGCGTGCGCAGCGTCGTCGCACCGCACCCATGCGAACAACGTGGCCTTCCGCGTCCTGCTGTGCATGTGGCTGGTGTGCGCCTTCTTCGTGATGAACTTCTTCACGGCCAACATGAGCGCCAGCATGATGGTGAAGACCGAGGCGCCCCGCATACGCACCGCTGCCGACGTGCTGCGCACACCCAACAAGCGCATACTGCTGTTCGCCGACAGCGGCTTTACAGACCTGCTCATGGTGCGTGGATACAGCAAACAGCAAACTGCTTGGCCCAGCGTTTGTGTCGCATCGTTTTTGATGTACTGGAGCAGATTCGAATGACTTGGTCTGTCTGAGACCTGGTTACTTGAAAGGTTACTGGAGGGCATTTTTGAAACTTTTGTTTATGACTGCATTTCTTATTGTTCAACACACACAATTCTTTCTTTTGCCATTTAGAGTGTACATGGAACCCTCGTTTATGCAGTAAAGCTCGGAGGAACAGAAAACACGGGGCATGCTCTGCGGTCACACGAAGGACATGATAACGTTTTGCTGATTTGCACTATAGAATCCGTTTACCTCGGTTTTAAAACGTTTAGATTTGACCTACATTATGGTTAACACAGATTTCTACTTCTTAAACTGTATACACCTTACACGTGTTAAATATATACGCAATCTTTAAAATTCCCCTTGAGGTCTTGTGAGTCTGTCGCCCCAACTGACACAATAAAATTCGCGATGAGCACGATATGGGATAAATGGGGGGCTTGAAATGACATCTCTAACAGCGAAAGGAAATCCGAACATAGCAGCATCTGGTGTTTTAGCCTCATAAAGGAAATTACCCGATTCTAACGCGCACCTTTTTTGCGGAAAAATAGGTCGAAAAATTGCATGCGCGTTAGAATCGGATACGAAACCGAAACTACCGAAACAACGGAAATTTCGTCTCGCCCATCGCCATCTCAAGATGGCGCCAAAGCTTTTAGCAACAATTTTTCGGACGCAGGAAGCATAGGCGCCCAGGCTTTGCTATCGGCGTTTACACAAATCGTCAAATCATTCCACTTGCGCACTTGATAACAGCAATGGCAGCAGCGGCTCTCGCGCGTTCAAAACGAGTGGTCGGCTGAAGCGTGCGCCTCTGGAGAAGTTCGCAAGATGGGCGTGCGAGGCGTGGGCCACAATTCCATCGATCATGGTTGAACGTTCGTTATGAAGTGTGGCATCGCGAACGCGCTTGACGGCATCGAGGACGAGATGTTGTGGTCAGCGGAGAGCGATGAGGAGGGAGATGGGTGAGATTACTTCGAGAAATAAATCGCCAATTTATCCCGCATTCGTTTTTCTTGCTCACAAAGTTCCGTGCGCGTTACAATCGGAAGTGCAAGTTTTTTTAGTTTTTTTTTGCCAGGAAAATAGGGTGCGCGTTAGAATCGGGGGCGCGTTAGAATCGGGTAATTAGGGTATATCATGGGAAGGGCACTTGCAATCTGGTACTTTTTTATTCGACACATTGCTCAACGTCGTTTCGGTACTTAGTCGTTTTTCACGCGTATATACGTGTAACCTACTTCCAGCCTATCAGTCGCGTTCTCCAGTAAACCCTGACGAGTCCTGAGGCGATGAAGCGGCCTCGTGCCAGCGCCTTATCATCGTCGTTGAGCAGGTCTCTGCCATCCACAGGAATTGAAGGCAACAGAGCTAGGCGCACAGCGGTTTTTACGGCAGCATCAGGGAAAATAGTATGGCTATATATATAATTTCTCCCACGGCGTAGTGTAAAAAGAACCGGCACCAGAGCCACGCTTACAATTCGTAAATTACGATTATGTTCGAAGCACTGACCCATTTTGCCGCACAAGATTGTATGAGATATGGGCCTATAATCCTCGGGTTGCGTTTGGTCGTACTGTGGCGCTCGCAGCACTCCGAGCTGGAGTCTTACCGTGCCGTCTACGGCCAGATCATGCGCACGGGGGGCGAGGTGTTCCGGGAGGACGTTTTCAAGGAGAGGAACATGCGTCGCCTGCTGAAAGAGGACGCCGTGATCCTGCAAGAGGGGCTCACCTTGCGTGACCAGGTGGGCCACCAGTGCCGAAATCTAGCCGGCCATGGTGTCTTCTACCTGAGCGAGGAGTCGCTGGCTACCCTGTTCATCAGCTGGTACACCCGACCTGACTTTGACCCGGTTCTGAGCCACGAGTTTCATGTGAGGTAATAAGCCACACGCGGGATATTTAAATTAGCACTGGCACCAATTTTCGGCGCTAATATTATTGCACAGTTCACTTCCTTCGCTCAACAGAATACCCTGGCTGAAATATGAGCGGCCTGCGACGGGAAGAACACAGTTCAATTTTATCTCATTTATCGCGCCGACGGAGCAGCGCGCGGAGCGGCACTCAGCAAACGAACATCAGCGTGACATCATCCCGTGAAAGCCAAAAGAAGTGACGCGACAGCGCTAGTAAAAAACTCGTGAAGTCACTTCACGCGCGCGGCCTCACGAGCGGCGAGCGGGCGCAACACCCTCTCAAGCGGGCGCCGGTGACGTCCGCCAAAGCGGTGAGGTCAGGCCGAGATTCTGTCATATACGCCGTTCGGGATGAAAGCGCGGGAATTTGAAACAAACGATTTTCAGGCCGTTCAGTGTAATGAACTATCGCGCGCTGAAGTATTTGAAGTACTGTTTCAGGTTCGCCAGACCATTAAGCATCGATAAAAGCAATAAAAGTGTAACTTAAAATTTTCGTGTCAGTGCTCCTTTAAGGCCCGCTGTTACAAAAAGCGGAAAACCACAGACTAACCTTACAGGTGTTGCAAAATCACGTAGGAAACAACGTAACCAAAGGCATTCTCTGGCTACAAAGAGGTCCGTCAGAAACGAATTGACCGAAAATGGGACATTAATTCTCCAAACTGCAATTATAATGGAAGGGCAATATGGACAGTGATGGCTGTGAAGAAATGGTTCGCACTCAAGCACAGGGTAAGCCGAGACACCAGACAGGTTCACGTCAGGCGGCATAAACAGCGCACGGAGAAGGCACCAACAGGTCTGCACAGACCTGTTCCCACATGTCTGACTAAAAAGGCTTCAAGAGCCTCCGCTATTTGGTGCGTGAACTGTATAATTTTCTGACTGCCATTACCATTCACAAATAAAATAAATTTGCACATTCTCAGACTTTTTTGCATCTTGAGGGGCGAGATCACACGCGAAGTGGTCCCCGACAACTCAGCAACGGTCCCGCTTGCGTTTTATCGATGCTACGCATAGTGGATACTGCCTTGGCCCTGTGCCCCTACTACAGCTTTCATTAGCTCGGGAACTTCATCACAGGTGCCGAGGAACTTGCAAGGCACTTAGGATATTGGCGGTGGACATGGTAGACCTCAAATGAGCTTTCGACACCACGCAGACGCCCCTGGTGATCGAGCGACGAGGAGAGGCTGGTGCCATAACTAGCGTAATTAACTTCCTCGAGTTCTTACTAGGAACCATTCTTTCGAGTTGCACTCTGGTTCCATGCAATCCCCCTATTACACAACGTCTGTGGAGTAGCCCAAGGAGCGATAATCATCACCGTCGCTCACTATCATGCACTGTACTGTTGCCTGGAGCGATTCCCCCAGCTTTCTCTACCACATTACGCTTTCTCCTCCATTCCGCTTGGCATTTTTACGTCCTCAAACTGTGGAGAAAGGTTGTGGCCTGTTGAAGCGGCCGCGGATGAATAATTCTTGTAATATGAATTTGAGTCGGAAATTCGCCAGCCAAAAAAGGGGGATCGGATGACGGAGGATGCGAGCTGTTCAAAGTATATATGGTTGAAGCCTTTGTCTTAAAATAGACATAAACAGGCTAATAATAATTACGACGATGACGACTGTCATGATTATGATTATGATGATGATGATGATTATGATGAGCGACGCGTACAAGTGTAATTTACGGGTGAAAGAGGGAAAGCCGCAGAAACTTTGCGCCTAGCCTAATCGCGCGGAACGATGGTTCCGATAGGTGTGTATATATCTGAATATATCTTTTCGCGCAGCTTTCAATGTTGCAATCGCTTTATAAATGGAAAGGGTGCACAAACGGCCTAGGTGCGGTGGGGTAAAATTAAGGGGGCTGGGGAAGGCAAAACACCCCAGACATTCACAAGTTCCCATAAAAAGGACATTGTTCATGTTCAAGTTCACTCAGCCCTGGCATGTTTCACGTGGCTTCTTGTAAAGGAGCTGCAGCAATCCTGAGGGAAGTCGGTTCAGATCATCATTACACGAGTTTGTATAGGCCGTTGGCTAAAAAGGCTTATTGGTTTACCTGTTCAAAAAATTAGGGCTCTGTTCTTGAGCGTAGACCTTGCAGTTGTGTACGCGAGTCACTCAGAAAACGTCCACGCAACGCGCGTTGCCAGGTCGATGTGGTCGGTGGAGACCGGCCTGCTGGAGAACTACCTGCGCGAGATCTCGCCGGAAGGCGAGGACTGCTTTCTGCGCATGAGCGACAAGTCGGACCTGGAGCATCGCACACTGCTCTTCGAGGATCTTCGGCCGCTGTTCCTGTTGGCGCTGCTGCTCCTGCAGCTCGCTACCATCGTGTTCGTCGTCGAGCTCCTCATTGGCGCCCTGACACAGAGGCCCCGCCGACGCCGCCGTTGCCTCTAGGCTACCGCAGGGTCGGCCAGGGCCGACCCAGGGGCGGATTTAGATGAAACTATGCTGCTGAACCTATGGCTTGTAGTACGCACACGGCCTTACCTCAACCACTTCGTCACTCGGCGTGACCTCTCCACTCTTGCGCAATGTAGTTCAATGAAAGGATGTACTATTCCTTGTAGCGGAGCTGTTGAGGCGAAAAAAGATGTTTTTTTCTTCGTTTTACTAACTAGGTGGAACGCTGCTGCAGCTGCGAGCTACGCACAAAGTCAACGTATGCTGAAAACACCGTATCCTTGTCACTTTTACTAGAATTTCCCACTTAGTTATGGGTCCGGAACGGAAGCATTCAAAATGCAACTGGACGTTCCTCCGAGAAGAGGGAAGAATGCATGAATTCCGGAAATGAACGTTCCGACTGAGCAAGCAAACGAGTAAGCAGATAACCAACGTGCCAGCAAACAAGTGGGGGAGCTAGTGCATGTTCGAAGGTGCACAGTTAAAGGGCCCCCAAAACACCTATCACAACCTTTTTCGAAACATTAACTGCTTGCAGAACGTAGTAAACCAACACATCCAGCACCTAGATTAGGGGGTCACAGAATAGCTCTGCAAAAATACGAAAAAGAAGTGGGAGACCGTGATGCTTATCCAGGACATCCGCAAGGGGCCAAGACATCCTGGCCGTCGTCTGAAGCACAACGGCCATAACTATGCCTTTCTTCTGGACAAAATAAAGTTACTTCCTCATCCTATGCCCGTCACAGATAATTTAGAAACTTGCTCAAAATATTTGCCTTTCTCGGTCTCGACGTTATTCAACTCCCAAAATTACGGCATTACAGCAGTTTAGCTTTCCTTCGGTTGCAGCGATGAACGCATTCGATAGCAACTCTAAAATTCACGCATCTCCACGAAGTGAATCCTGACGAGTGGGCGAAGCACTGGGGATCTTTCTTACCGTAAATCACCCGTGACATTGCCCACGCGCGCATGTAAATGAGTGACAAAGCGTGGGTACAGTATACACGCCGGGGTAGTTTGTTGTCGGCGTTGCCGTTGAGCCGCTGCTTCCCGAGCACTCAACTCCGGGTCCGCTTGGCGTTTTTGCCGTTCTGCCGCCGCTTCCCAAGCTCTCGCCTCCGGGGTAGCTTGTTGTCTGCATAGACGTTGAGCCGCTGCATGCCGCTCCTTACGAATGTTTTCATCCATGGCTGAAAGAGAATGTGTGGTCTGGAACGCGCGTATTTACGCTTTTGCAACGCAACGATCTCTCTCCCTCCCCCTCTCTCTTTCTCTAACCTTTTGTGAACCTTTTATTTTTGTTCACAGATGTTTCGATTTACACGATGCTGTGCGTATCTCTCTTTCCCCTCTCTCCCGTTTTAACATTTTGTGAACCTTTCATTTTGTTCTTGTTAACTTTTGTGAACCTTTTGTTCACAGATGTTTCAATTTAAACGGTGCTGTGCCGTGAGCACGGACGCCGGACGCACGCCAGGCGGACAAGCCTCGGCCCCTAAGGTGCTTCGTCCCTAAAACGAAGCCACGAAAGTAAAGCAGAAACGGAAGGCGTATCTGCTGCGACGAGCAAAGTACGCAGCGGCGCTTCGTGCTAGCGATAACTACAGCTTGCACAATGCTCCCAGACGCGAAGGAAAGAGTGATAGCGTTTATCAGAAGAGTTGCAGGGTCCCTTTAACACCCTTGAGATGCGAGGGAACAAGCCACCAAGCAGTTACCAGCAGGCTGTTATGCGAGGGTCTGTTGGAACATTAGCTTTTATGAAACCAACGAAATATGTGATAGTCGTGAGGCTTGCTAGGAGGCTCGTCCTGTTTGAGCCGCGCGTGCCGCAAGCGAGGTAAGTACGCTGTTCATGTAATGATGTGTCTGTTATTCTTGTTAGTTTTTTTTAAATATGGCAGCTTTCTAAAGAAGATATCAGAATTAGACAGGAAGGCCTTCAGCAGCACACAACAAAGTTTTAATTCGTTGTCCCTTGGAGCCTGGGAAGGTGTACAACCAATTTGAGCAATTAAACACTTAGTTCAGTACTGGGGAAAAGGAACCCAGCCCTCACGGGGTCTAAAGCGGCTACCATATTCACTGAACGACAACTGCTTTACCGATAAGGTAAACTTGCAGGTGGTTGCTACTAGGCCTAAATTTAATTTAAGGTGTTAAATTTTTTAAGCAGAATTTTGTTTTTAAGCAAAAGTACATTTCGTTATAGGTCGTACATTTCGCCTCAATTAGAGGAGGATGAATACATGTTAAAGGCGATAGTCTTCTTCGGCTATGTAACCCCAAACATTTTGTCCAATTTGTCTGTTTGCACCTCGACTCAGCCGCCCTACCAAAAGTTTCGTAATTCTTGAAAGAGACCTTTATATGGGCAAAGCATTTCCGAAATACTCGATCTGGTAGCATACTTTATGCTTGTCAACGTTGTGCAGCAAAGAGAAAAGAATGGGAATATTTTAAGCAAAATAAAATGCCTAACTCATACTGGCAGTGTTTTTTAATTAATGTAGACGTGGCTGTAATTTTTGCCATATGAAACATAAAAACAAACAACATTTTAACCACCAAACACAAAAAGGGCTCAAGCTCGAGCATCGAGCTCTTTGCTCAAGCGCCAATCCAAACAGGAACAAAAAGTCTTAGCAGATGGCGGCCCAGGAGTGCGAACGCGGGAAAATTGAATTGAATTCATCAAAGCTTCATTGTGTTGGTCATGGGAGGACAGAGACAAGTGGGGAACAGCGTGAGATGTGAGCGAGAGAGAGGAGAGGCAGTTACGTGGCAGGGGCGGCAAAAGACTATTTAATCTTTAGACTACATTTGCAGTGAAGCGAGCTGGTACGCGTCCATTTTTTTCCTTTCAGCTTCTGTGGAGGCGTCCCTTATTAGGTAACCTTGCAATCGATAGCCGCCGTCGGAGCCCGTGTTGTCAGGTGTCGTGGATCACGGAGCTGCAGCGCAGAGTTGGTCAGGCTGCTCTCTCACTGGTCGGGTTGTCGCGATGAGCTGTCTGAGTTGGTGGGTTTTGTAACTCCCCTAGTATGTGGTACATTGTGGCCGTTGTTGTGCCGAGTGCGCGAGTAGCGGTAAGCTTTGAGGCCTGAGGAGGCGAAGGAGTGCGTGATGTGGCAAAGTGTTTGTTTGGAGCCGACACCGTCTCACTTGGTCTTGTTTCGGAAGCAGAAAGAGGGGAGGGGGAGCGGGAGAGATTGTCAAGCAAGGCAATATGGAGGTAAGATGTGTCTATAGGTTTATGGTATGGGTGGCTGCTCCAGCTCTGAGCCTTCTTCCAGGAGTGCCCAGGGTATCCGCGTATGATGGTAAAAGCTAAGTCGGAAAATTTTTCCTGTTTGATGTTGAAAGCATGTGAAATAACAGGCAGAGTCGTTAAGTTACAATTACTCTTAATTACAAGAAAAAAAATAGTATAGAGTAGTTTGCCGCAAAGCTTCACAACAGGCCTGCAACAAACTGTAATTTCACGGGAGGATTAAAAACATTTCGAAAGAAACCTGAAGACACTTGAAGCGCGTAATAGAGACTACGCGAACAATTTTTTTTTATTGCGGAAGCGATTAATGACCTAATTGGTCGAAAGGGCCACCGTTCGGCGTATGCAGCGAAGAAACGGCTCCTAAACCTTCCACTGGCGGCAGCGCGCGCTGCGCATACCCGCTAAGGTGTAATGGCCAATGCTTGCGAAAACGTTAAATGTCTGAAGCTAAAACTCCGGCGCCCAGCGTCTGTAGCAGCAGAACGGTGCCTAAGCCTCCCATTGGCTACAGCGAGTTTCATAGCGCGTTTTGCGCCGCAGTATGTATGACACTCCAAGACAATCCCGTTGACCAATTTCCCCATAACACACGGTAGTTGACCAATCCACGTAGGCAATCCAAGGATAGAACCGGTGGTACCGAAGAATAGAGTGGGCGATATATTTCACCTACTTCCACCAGAACAGTAGTGACCCCTTTACGAGTACGTATGTACGCTTCTGGTTTCAGACGTGGCTGATCAAGCAACGTACGTCGCTTACTAATTCCAGGTGTGCACAAAGTTGATGATGCCGGAGACGATGATCATGATGGTACAGCACAGTCGGACGTGCATGGCTAGCCACACGGGCATGCTTAGGCTGGTGGAAGGGACGTCGAAGTCCCTGGAAGGCAAAAAAGGAAGGGGAGAGCAGGCGTCCACAGTAAAGAAACTCCGGCGTCATTGTGGATACGCGACCACTCCAGTGCATTGAATGAACGCAGCTAAAAGCAGCGAAACTCCATCACGTAGTATCCCGCAACTTAAACGCAAGCAACGCTTGGCAGAATCACAAGCGTGCGCTTGATCAGGTGGACCGTGGCACAATATTCGAATGGATAAAAAAAATTAAAGCCGTTCCACTCAACGTGAATGCTGTCGGAAGTGCAGACCAGTTATTAGGCATAATGGGCTGCAGCGCCGTTATCCGCTCACTGCGACCACGGAATCAAATTTCACGCCCTCGCAGAGCTCGCGCGCCCCCTGCCTGAAACTCCACCACCAGCAGAAGTTCTGTTCTTTTTGTGCTTGCTTCAATGTCGTATGCTGGAGCTGTTATGCATCATTTCGAACTCGCAATTTTTTTCTTGCGCGGCTGGACCTTTCTGCGTCATTTTGAACAGGCCATTTTTTTCTTCGGCGTCCGCGTTTTTCGCTTACTCTCGTAAAAACCAACCCAACAAGCCTTCCTAACGTAATGAACGCGGGGGTACCGATTATATTCACGGATTTTGCCTGAAATGTACCTGCAATTATCTTTGATGTAAACAACGGGGAGATGTGTGACAACCGCCAGCGGTTTACGAGGTTAGAACGGTTATACCTATTTAAACGGAGTGGTTTTTGAAGCCTCAGCGCGACTCCCTGACGACGGTACACCAGGCTCTACTTGGGTCCGTTATCTCGATGCGCCGCCTGATTCCGGCAGTCGCTTGACATCGACCGTTAGCGAGCTAGGACGACAAGACGAGCGCCTAAAGTGATCAGGGCCGTATTCGCGACTGCACAAATTCCCAGGGAACTGAAATTGCCGGAAGTATTTTCTGATTGGGTTTCGATTTCGGTCACGTCCTTCCGGTTGACAAAGCGGTTGTGTGTGCTTTCGTCATTTTGACGTTTCATGACGTTTGCTGTCAGCAGTTGTAAAATTTGCTTTATTTCCCTCTACGTGAAGTGCACAATTCTTCGCCGGCAAGGAAAAACTAGACGAAATTCAGCGGATATGACAACGTAGGCCTGTCTTTGCCATTCAACAACATTATGGCGTGCAGGCCACACCTTCTTTGTGATTGGCAGAAAGGATGTGACATAACGTAAACAGTTGAATAGGATGTATACGTCACACATTGGCAACTTTAGGCTGCGTACAAATGACGTGGTAATACGTAACAGCTTGCAAATGGTGGATGCTTCTGCCGCGAAATAGACCAAAAAAATTCACCGACCTGCACTTTGAAAACCCGGTGAATTGTCAGCAGGCGCAGTTTTGCATGACCCGTGGTTTAAAACATGTTTTTTACCGAAATAAATATTAGTTTCGACTGTTTGCAAGTCAGCGATCACGGGGTTATACAAATAACGTGCAGTATTTTGCTTTTATGTGTGGCAATAAAATAAAAATTGTTTGTTTGGCGTAACCGCAACGTAACAGGGCAGTACAAGTCTCTCCATGACAAAGAGAACCCAATGCATGGTATTTGTCCACGCACCAGCTAGTAAGCTGCTGGGTCACATGATCGAACTCAAGATAAAAATAACAAAGAAAAGTGACTCTTTTGTTCATTACAGAGCAGATTGAAGTTGAGCTTGGCGAATGCGTGAATCGGTGACACCGGCACGCTCCGCAGTTATCAGCGTAGCGCCTCCATGCTCATATGCGGCATACAAGCGATGGTCGCGGCCGTCTTTTTATATGATCAGGCCAAAAACTTATAACATAGGAGCAGACGATAGCGTGGTGGCGGTGGCGGCCGGGAAGGTGATAACGCAACAAGATTGAATTAAAGCAGAGCGCCCAGCCACGGCCGCTCGATGGAAACTGGCCCAGCTATGTTACTAAAAGCGATTGAAATAAATAAATAGATACGGTAAAAAAATTCTGTGATGTTCTTTAGCTCTACATCCACCTTTCGCTCACTTTGTTGACGCCAATTTTGACCTGCAGAATTGTGTTTCTCTTGCAAGCCTTAGCTACCGTCTTAATTTGTATAGTACATGCCAAGTGTTTTTATATCTTCCATGCGAAATATTTGATACCTTGGTTGTGATCGTTATGAGTGAAGCGTCAAATTACAGTGCATATCATGACAGCTATAGGTACATCCCGTCACTGATTGCTTACGTCGTGCTTACGCAAAAAAAGCAAAAAAAAACATGGCTAATTGCCTGCGAATTTGTGCAGTCCAGAATAGTGCCCTTGCCCTTAAAACGCACGCACGCTTAAAGTTTCAGCATCACAAGTCCCCTCACTCAAGGTTGACCGTGATGCCCCAGGAAAATGACCAAAATCAGGCGCCTCAGATAAAGGCTTCACAAAATAATCGAAAGAGGGGAAGACAGTAAGGCACTTGCGAGACAACGCTCCGTCACCCTTGCCGGCGCTGCCCGAGCAGACAACCAATAGGAGCCCACAACACACCCGGCCGACATCTATAAAGCGACCAACGGCCCCGCAAACACACCATTCCTGGAAAGAGAACAGCGTTGCTCAGGTACGTTGTTGCTCTTTATGTTGAATAGTATAGATGCTTTCCGTTTGGCATTGCTATTCTTGTTTGCTAGTGTGATGTCCTAACCCTGCTCCGAATGTCTACCCTTTTCCAGGCCCACCCTTGCTGATTCAACATGACGCCCGTTTCGGTGTTCCTCCTGGTCGGCCTCGCGCTGTCCGTGCAACATCTGCACGTGGGCAACGCATACGGAGTGCCCGGCCAAGCACGCCCTGTGCACCCTGTTCCTGAAGGCTCTCCTGGCCGAACCGTAACCACCGTGGTTGCAACTACAGCGACGTCCGGTGAAGGCCGTGAAGCGACCACTACATCTGCCTCCACAGCCCAGGTCTTCACGAGCACGGTCGGCACTCCCCAACCACGCGTTCTCACAGAGACCACGCTCACGCCTTCGCCGACCCCAGACACTACCGATCCCTGGACTGCTGTCACTTTCGACACATCTGTTGCATCTACCAGTGATACCACAGACGCTCCAACCTCTGTTAGTTCTCCGCCTAGCTCCACTCAAGCGGACGCACTGTTCGAGCTCACTCCGAGGGCGTCGAACGCACCTACAACGCCAGGACTTTGCCGGGTTCTGGCGCGCCGCTGTGAGCGCCAATTCCGCATACGGCTCTGTCGCTTGTACGACGAATGCCTGCTGAGCGGCGCTCGGCCCACGGACTGTTTCCGGGCGTTGACGTCTGTCATTGCAAGCGACGGGCGCTGCAATCGATCGTAAGGGGAGGCGAAATTTCAACGCGTGCTCAGTTTCGTGCACGACATTTTAATTTTGAGCGCAGTTGCACATGCCTTCTGACCAGTGTACTGAATTCTGCGAAATAAACACGGGATTTTTATCTTAACTGGTCGGTTTCGCCCTTTCCGTCCTGTTTCATATCCACGCGCACTAGTGGCGGATTTTTACACCTCTGTGCCCGCTTTGGTGGCTGCCGTACCCGTAGCTTACTTTTTTTGCATGCAACGAGAGGAAAGGTTTTGGACATGGTAAACAAAATGAAGTTCCGTGCTATGCTCAGTAGACAGCAGCACTACTCTGCGACGCTGTTGCAATGTTTTTTCGGCCGGCCACACAAGCGCGGCAGCAGCAGCAGATTGTCGCGGCGCGCAGGTTACGATAATGATCGCTTCGTTTAGATATAACCTGATCTGCGGGCCGCTATAAACCAGCGGGGTTCGCTTACTGTAGGCGCGTAGCCAGGAATTTTTTTGGGGGTGGGGCCCGCGGTCGACCAAATGATTGGACGGCGACATATGTAGGCAAGACTTCTTCCGCGTTGTTTTACTAACGAAACTTGAAATAATTGACTTTAACATGCGATTTGTCTAGGATGAACGCTAACAGTAAAGCGCACCTTAAGGAGCTTTGGTAATGATGACCTAAATTCCCGTTCGCCGGTTTATGAATAGGCCACGGATGATTCGTTCGTCCGTAAAGCAGGCGGTTCTGCGGACACCCGCTCGTGAGTGAGCTCGTGAGTGCCGCGCGGTCCCCGAAGTCCGTCAGGCGGAAGTGGAGGCTAACACTGGGTGTTTACTATCAAGATTCGCGTGTTTTAGATTCTGCTTTAGGAAAGGGACTAATAAGTTTTCTTATCGGATATGAAGTACAGTCGAGCACAATTTGAAGGTTATCGCGCCAGCAACGAGCGGCACACGCGTGCCACCGTCCTATATATGGTTTTGTTCCGGAACCATGAAAATCAAGATTTCCCACTCTTCTCTCCCTTGTTGGCTGTTCCATGCTACAACAATGGCCCGCACGACTGACTTGCCACCCTTTGGGTTTCAAGCTTTACATTCGTTGTTATCAAGCACAGACTTGGTTGCATTTTACCTACGCCGACGATAACGAAACTGGCATGGAAGATTTGCTAAAGCTGGTGTTCTGTCTGCTTCATTTGAAAGAGTAGCTTTCCCGCGATAACCTTCGAATTCGTATATTATGGCGGTGAAGCTATCAAACATGCGCCTTCATGATTAGGTAATCGCCTTTTTGTTATTTTTTGTGCTAGTAACGGAATAGTTAACTTACGCTTAGCAGAACACCGTATTGCACTGCTGTTGAATGTTGAGATTGTGTCACGTTTCTTTAATTTCATTCTATTTCTATCCGTTAAATCGAACTGACATGGCTTCAGTAAAATTCCGGTTCAGCAAATACAGAATGCTGATTATAGCCAAGAGAGAGGTCAAGGTAACAATGGAATATAGTGCCAAAAAGACAAACCTCCGAAATAAAGAGAATTGTACAGCTTTGTTGGTATGTTCGATTCCCGGCCGCGGCGGCCGGTTTTCTGATGGATACGAAACGTAAAAACGCCCGTGTGTATGAGATTTCGGCGCACGTTAAAGATGCCCAGGAGGTCAAAATTAGTACGCAGCCCTTCACTATATGTATACGGCGCGCCTCATTGCCGGCGTTGGGCCGGCGCATTAAACCCTACAATTAATCAATCAGTTTTGTTGATGTGGGGGAAATACAAGATGGGAGGAGCAATGCTTTTCATAGAGCAGAAATTATGGAACTGCAATAGTCAATGAAATGCGATGTCGGTAGAAAAATAAACATATCAAGGATTGATAGCTGACTGAACAAAATACAGTGACATGCTCTGCCATGTGATTATACTTTGTACCAGTGTTAAAACAAGGAATGACGGGCTGAAGTCCAGACCACATTTTTGCCCATATGAGTATTTTTTCCTGCTGTTCCGCCATTTTCCCGGCCGTGCTGCTCCGCCAGCGAAACAGCGGGACTGCCTCGATCGGCTCGCGGAAGTTCCCGGCGCTGCTCGGTGTATCCAGCGCGAAATGCAGCCGGGCTGTATATGTTGACATGTACAGCATCTGGATCGGGCACAGGGATCAGATATTGACGTATCCATTGTTTTCAGCTTTATATGAGCAATAATGTCCTCAAAGCTGCAGGTTCTGCGCCTGCAGGCGACTTCAAGCGGTAAACCCCACCCCAGCCTGGCACGAAATATTTCGGGGAAGGGGGGGGGGGGGGGGGGGGAGAGGGCACGGGCCCGGTTTATAATCTGCCCATCTTGCCTTGCGCAGTGAGGCATCATATATGCTCTAGATTAATTAAGCCCCACAAAAAATTAAATCATGGCGTCTCGCTGCCCCAAGGAGTGAAAAATGTTTGCAAATGAAGAATTACAATATTTTACAGCTGCAGTTCCAATGCTGCTTTGTCATCGCCCCGCTGGTCACTAGGAACCCTTCATGCATACAGAACGTATTTTCCGTCACGCAATGCGTCGTTGGTGATCGCCTACTTGTATATACGCCCGTCCTTCGCGATCGCCATATATAATCGGTGAAATAACATCACGAACGAATAGGAATTGCTTCGGAAACTGTAGTAGCAGCTTTAGGTATACGGCCGGAGCCACGCGTGACTATTTTCAGAACGTAGGGGGATTTGAGTGGCGCTTGTACAGGCTCCGCTCACGGCTATAGCTAGAGACCGGATCTTTAGGCATACAAAATCGAGGTTTTAGGCGCCTATATTAGGCACTAAAAAGTGTAATTTATTCATATATACGCGTATAAAACTGTATTTTAGGCATTTGTTGGTTCAATCCGCACAGAACTTCATCAGAGTATTTTATAACAAATTTTTTACTTGCGGTAAAAATAGCGGAGAAACCTTGTGCTGTGGTACAGTAATTTTATTTCCCCATGAGAATAGGTCACTGATGTGTTATGGGCGATTAGACGCTGAAAGATTTAACAGCCGTCACAAACCTTCTACATGTCAATGTTTTGTGGCTTGTAGTTGTACCTCATGTCCGTCGATAGCTGTGTGCGAAAAAAATTAGCAGTGGCTTAGCTCGGCTATGCCAGGATATACATGGCGTGAGCTAAGGTACAGCTGGTTATTCTAAGCTTTCCTGGATGTCTAGGATAGGAGTAGCTGATTATCATGCTTACTGCAGCTAAAACGATTTCCAATCCAATCCAAACCAATCCACTTTAGTCCAGTCCAGTCCAGTCCAGTCCAGTCCACTCCAGTCCTGTCCAGTCCAGTCCAGTCCAGTTCAGTCCAATTCAAACGAGTTCTGTCCGGTCCAGTCCAGTCCAGTCACTGCTCCTCTCGAATGCGCAGCACGGCTCTCCAGGAGCCACGCGAAACGGCTATCAAGCGCCTCCCGCTCAGCGTCAGATTTGGCTACTGCGCAACGGAGGCGCAGAGCTGGGCACAAGCCGGCGCCAGTGCGTCTGCCGCGGCTCTGACGTCACTGCACTGGAATGCGCAGACTGGCGAATGTGCAGACCCAATTCTCTACACACCCGCACTCCAATTGGATTGGATTTCCAATCCACTCCAATACACCCAAATTAACTCAATCCAATTCAATCCAAATCCAATCCAATCCAATTCAGTCTAATCCAAGGCTCCTCTCACTTGCACACCATGGCCCGTCAAACTACACGCGAAACTGCTGAACCTCGGCCAGTGTAGCTTACGCTACAAAAAAAAAAAAAAAAAGTTTAGAGTTTTTCCGAAGTCGGCGGAGCGTGGTTGTACTTCGGAACGCTCTATGAACTTATTCCATTTCGAATGGGCGAATGTTTGCTTCTCAGAACATTTCGTAGTTCTTTTAAAACGGGCAATTAGGACTTTTGCGTCCGAAACAGATTTAAGCTTCGCAATGACCCTGTAAGCAACTGGTCCTTCGGGGAAGGAGGACCTCTCCAGGACCTTCAAAATGAGCCCAGTATTCTGAGTCAGAGTGGCGCATAGGTTCTTAGCCGCTGAATGCTTTCTTCTAAGAATAGAAAATGAGCTTTACCGTGATCCAAGTCACGTTACGTGTAGCACCGTGTAGAATAGTTTGGGCTGCGACGCTTGTGTTGAATGCAAAGCTGTTTATACCACCGAAGTGTTTGTTGTAGTTTAATGAATGAATGAATTTATTGTAAACAAGAAAAGGAAAGACCACCAGCAGGCGTAGTTTGTCTCACCTAAGGGTGGACACCGGAACGCCGGCTGGTGTGGGGGGTGTGGGGAATGGGAAAACAGTTATACAGGGAAGGGAGGATATATAGAGAAAAGGAGAGGTTACATATATACAAATATAAAGGTCTAACAGGACATATATGTACAATATATACAAGGTAAACACTAAAACACGAAGACAAAAAAACATAAGAAAGAAAAAACGAAGCACCCACACGCACACCGTTTAGTTTATGTGGGGAGAAAGCGGAGAGCCGGTAGGAGTCCCGAGGCATCCAGGTAGGACCCCAGGGCCTCATGGACTCCGTCCCGCTCTCTGGCACTGCCTGGCGGCCACAGAAATTCTTCGAGGGGCCGAGCCCCTCCCCCGAAGGCGGCCAACAGTTTTGTCCTCCCGGCCACAAACTGGGGGCACTCCAGGACCAGATGTGGCAGGGTCTGGACAGCCGCCCGGCAGTGCTGGCACGACGGGTTATCGATGAGTGCTAGGCGGTGTTTTCGCTCGGCTGTCCACACGCACCCCACGCGTAGGCGCAGGACAGCCGAGCGTTGATGTCTGGGCATCCGTGTGGCCCGGAAAGGTGGTGGGGCCTCTCCAGCGGCCAACCTCAGGTCCGGGTGCTGGGCCCGTACATGTCGCTGCATCAGCAGGCGGGCGTCATCCGCAGCTGCGTGGGCTGCCGTGGGCGAAGGGGGCAGCTCGTTGGCGTCGGCGGCCAGTTCGTCTGCCCTCTCATTGCCCTCCAGCCCAATGAGGCCCGGCACCCACTGCAGCCGCAGGCGAGTCCCCCGCTGGGCCAGCCGTGCCACCTTGTCCCGCACGGCCCGCACCAGGAGGGAGCGCGGGGCGCCCTCCTGGATCCGGAGTAGGGCCACTCGAGAATCACACAGCAGGGCGCATGGCTCGGGGGGCGGCTCCAGCTACAGTAGAAGGTCCAGCCCAAGGCTTACGCCCACCATTTCGGCCGTGGCGGATGATGCGGCGTAGTGCAGCCGGGCATGCCTGGTGGCCTCCCCCAGCACTGCCGCCACCCTGGCCGAACCCTGCTGCTGCCGCACGGAACCATCCGTGTATACCAGGGTGTGGTCCTCCAGGTCACCCCACAGGACGCCCCGTGCCAGCTGCAGCTGCCCGCAGTGCGACGTCCGCCGCTTGCTACGCAGGCCCGGGATGTCCGTGTGCACTTCGGCCTCCGGTGCAGGGGGGCGGCTGGAGGGAGGGCCTGCTTCCATGGGGGCCACCACCTCCTCGTACAGGGCCAACATGCGCCCCATGCGCGAGTGGCGGTGTGTGCGCAGCCGCTGCAGCAGGGGGCTGCCTCCCTCAGCCCGCCGCAGCCGATCAATTAGGCCCAGGGCGCGCTGGTCCGCCGTCATTTGGAGCGTCCAGGCTCCCGCCTCAGCCAGCACCTTCGCACACTGGTAGTGTCAAGGCAGGCCAAGGCAGGTGCGGACGCCCCTGCGGTGGTCGCCCTCCAGCTGCTGCCAGCTGGACTTGCGCAGGGTGACCAATGGTAGTCTGTACATGAGCAGACCCACAGCCGCAGCATTGTAGAGTCGTAGGGCCGTTCGCTGCGAGCAGCCGCGGTCCCGGGCAGCGGGCAGTTTACCCCCTTCAGAGGATTTCCCCAACGGGAAACAGCGGGCTCTGGCAGAGTTCGGATAAAATAAGAGACAATGACAGAAGACAGCTGGATGAGCGCTTGTTCCCCTCATATTTCTTCTGTCGTTGTCTCACTCGCACTCTAATTTATAGTCATCATTATGCACCAAATTGACCAACAACGTGTTGTACTCAGGCTCTGGTAGAAGAGCCAGTATCGGTAACTGATCCTTGAAGGCACGAACGCGCCTCGAAATAAGCTACCTTGACTGCTGCTATTTATTCGTTGACAGGACAGAACGACATCCTGAGCTCTTTACATCACAGCTGAATCCCGTTGATAGTAGAGTGAATTGCAATAATTCCAGGTAAATTACTGAGTCCTCCTGTCCTGCAGCAGTGGATCGCGCAGGAATCTGCTGAGGATTACGCTATTCAGCACTATGCACTATATACAGATTAAACAACCTAAATGCGCTAACCCTTAAAGCAAGGTTGCGAACGCCCTTGAAAGTTACCGGCACGACCGATGACGGCTGTCGGGACCATACTACTCGATAAGTGCGGAGTCGCTCTTACGGTAACCTCCACTCCTCAGTCCTTCTTTGTGCTACACGTGCTGCATCTTGCCGACTGGCAGTGTACCCATGATCAACGGCTGCTTGTGCACGCGTTCGTTACGTCACCTTGAAACTTTGTGTGTCAGATGTTTATGTGGTTATGTGGTTAAATACGTATATGTTTATGTGGTTGATTACGTATATTTTGCCTCAAATGTACCTACAGTTTTCTTTGCGCTAAACAAGGGGGAGATGTATGACAAGCGCCAGCAGTTCACGAGTTTCGAACGCTTATGACTATATAAACCGATTGGCTTTCGAAGCCTCTGGGTTACGCCGTGATGACGAAACTCCGTGTGTCTATACTTGGGTCCAGCGAGTGAGATACGACAAGGCGAGCCCCTAAAGTTCTCTGCACTTAATGCAGTACTACGAATAAGAGTTTTGTCTGTAACCCCCCTTTGCCGGTACAGGTGTCGACGCATGCGGCAGGGAGCAGCGCGTTGGATGGGACAAACGAGACCGCCGGAAGCACACGCAGGTGGGATGTGATCAGCTATACGTGCCCGTCTGTCTCCGCTGTCGTGGCAGCATTGTTTAACGCTGGGTGCCTTCTATTCCGTAACGCCTCACTTGCGTAGGGTGAACAGAATGGTTCTCCCTGTCTTGTATATGAATCGCCATAGTTGTTGTGTCTTTTGAAGATTTTTTTCTTTTCAAACTCCCCGACCGCTTCCATGAGATTTGCTGTAGATCCCCTCTTGTGTTTCCGGTTCTCATCTATAGCCTTGGAAAAGGATCATTCACCAAGCAGCCGGTCCAGCAAGCATAATATCTAGTTAGTGAATGGGGCCTAGGTTGGCAGTGTTGCGAGGTTTAAGCGGCAGCGGGGCACGAGCCAGACGGAACTCTATGGATAACCGCAAATCTTGAACTAAATTACCACACACTGTGTTCGGAAACCCCTTTGAACCACCCGCTTTACAACGTCTTATACTTTGTATCCATAGCTAGCGCTAGTACGGCTGTTTAAAATGATAGTCACAAAATTGACTACTAAAGGGGAGACCAGGAAAACACCTTCTTGCTGTTGTACCGCGCGTATAGTTTCTCCAACATTGATGTATTTGTATATTAGTTAGGCTGATCTGCTCTAGGCAATGCTTTTCGGGCTGGGACCGTTACTGTCAGAGAGGAGATAGCCGGCCTATTTTGTCACTGACATCCGCATGGAGGTGTATGGGTTTCAACTTCGTTCCCACGATCTGCTCAGGCCAGCCGCATCGTTGCGAAAGCGTTTTTCGTTCTTTAGATGCGGAGGCACTTACAGTTCTGCCACCTGCTTCCTAAAGTAGAGGTTGGCATTCGAGGCCCCGTCGGCTGCCATTGCGTCAAAACATGCTCCGTAACTCAACGCCAGCAGTACGGCCGTCCTGAGGTCCTTGGCTTTCCTGCGGTAATCATTGGGAAGCAAAAGAAAAGGGAAGCAGTGTTCTTTTGCTCCCTCGTAGCTCGTAAGATGTGAGCACGAGGGCAGTTATTGCAGGTCGATGTTTTTGCAGTAGAATAGCTCTCACATGCCCCGCCAAGGACACATCGCGCCACCGTGGTTATGCACGCGTCGAGAAAGAACGGGAACTTTCTTGAGCGCGCCAGAACCATGACGGCGAAAGAAACAAAGAAATGGGCAGAGAAGGCGTGACAATCCAATTTAATACAATCAAATCCAAGCGAAGCCTAGCCAATTCAATCCAAATCCAATCCAATCCAATCTCATGCTTTTCGCGCTTGCGCAGTACGGCCCTTCACGGTCCACGCGAAACTGCTCAACCTCAGCCGGTGTAGCTTACGCTGCAATAACAAAGAAAAGTAATTCTTTTGTACATTACAGCGCTGATTGAAGTTGAGCTTGAGGAATGAGTGAATCGGTGACATAGGCACGCTTCGCAGTTATCAGGCGTATCGCCTCGCTGCTCCTATGTGGCATACAAGCGATGGTCGTGGCCGTCTTTTTATGTGATCACCCATAAACTTGTAAAAGCAGCAGACGATAGCGTGGCGGCGGTGGCGCCCGGGAAGGTGATAAAGCAACAATATTGCTTTGAAGCAAAGAGCCCAGCTATGTAACCGAAAGCGATTGAAAGAAATAAATAGAAACAGTAAAAATTGTGTGATGTTCTTTAGCTCTACATCCGCCTTTCGCTCGCTATTTTGATCAACGTTACTCAATCGTCTTGTGATGTTGACGCCAATTCTGACCTGGAGAAATGTTTTTCTCTTGCCAGGCTTAGCTACCCTCTTAATTTTTATAGTATCTGCCAAGTGTTTTTACATCTTTTATGCGGAATGTTTGATACCTTGGTAGTGATATTTATGAGTGAAGCGTCAAATTACAGTGCATGTCGTCATAGCTATAGGTACATCATGTAACTGATTGCTTACGTCGTGCTTACCCGAAAAACATGGCTAATTACCTGCGGATTTGTGCAGTCGAGAATAGTGCCCCTGCCCTTTAAATGCACGCACGCGTAAAACTTCAGACTCACAAGTCCCCTCACTCAAGGTTGACCGTGATGCCCCATGAAAATGACCATTTTTCTACATCTGCCTCCACAGCCCAGGTCTTCACGAGCACGGTGGGCACTCCCCAACCACGCGTTCTCACAGAGACCACGCTCACGCCTTCGCCGACCCCAGACACTACTGATCCCTGGACTGCTGTCACTTTCGACACATCTGTTGCATCTACCAGTGATGCCACAGTCGCTCCAACCTCTGTTAGTTCTCCGCCTAGCTCCACTCAAGCGGACGCACTGTTCGAGCTCACTCCCAGGGCGTCGAACGCACCTACAACGCCAGGACTTTGCCGGGTTCTGGCGCGCCGCTGTGAGCGCCAATTCCGCATACGGCTCTGTCGCTTGTACGACGAATGCCTGCTGAGCGGCGCTCGGCCCACGGACTGTTTCCGGGCGTTGACGTCTGTCATTGCAAGCGACGGGCGGTGCAATCGATTGTAACGGGAGGCGAAATTTCAACGCGTGCTCAGTTTCGTGCACGACATTTTAATTTTGAGCGCAGTTGCACATGCCTTCTGACCAGTGTACTCAATACTGCGAAATAAACACGGCCTTTTTATCTTAACTGTTCGGTTTCGCCCTTTCCGTCCTGTTTCATATCCACGCGCACTAGTGGCGGATTTTTACACCTCTGTGCCCGCTTTGGTGGCTGCCGTACCCGTAGCTTACTTTTTTGCATGCAACGAGAGGAAAGGTTTTGGACATGGTAAACAAAATGAAGTTCCGTGCTATGCTCAGTAGACAGCAGCACTACTCTGCGACGCTGTTGCAATGTTTTTTCGGCCGGCCACACAAGCGCGGCAGCAGCAGCAGATTGTCGCGGCGCGCAGGTTACTATAATGATCGCTTCGTTTAGATAGAACCTGATATGCGTACCACCGTAGACAAGCGGTGGTTGCTTACCGATTATAGTCTGCCTATCTTGCCTTGCATGGTGAGGCATCATGTGTGTTCTAGATTAATTAAACCCCACAAAAAATAATAAATCACGGCGTCTCGCTGCCCCAAGGATTTAAAAGTTTTCGCAAATGAAGAATTGCAATATTTTACAGCTGCAGTTTCAATGCCGATTTGCCATCGCCCCGCTGGTCACTAGGAACCATTTCGTGCATGCAGAACGTATTTTCCGTCATGCAATGCGTCGGTGGTGATCGCCACTTGTATATACGCCCGTCCTTCGCTATCGCCATATATAATCGCTAAAATAACTTCCCGTACGAATAGAAATTTTGAGCCGATTGCTCCAGAATCTGTGGCAGCAGCTTTAGATATACAAGCGGAATCACGCGTGACTATTTTTCCGAACGTAGAATTGTAGTGGTGTTTCTACAGGCTCCGCTCACGGCTATAGCTTGGGA